>NW_017305451.1:2832945-2860812 GCF_001594115.1 Trachymyrmex septentrionalis
TTCTTCTCTTTACACTCTATGGTTTCTACAAAGCGTTTCTCTCTTTCTCTCCTCCTTCTCGCTCGCGGAGGAATAAATTATGAGACGCCGGCTGGCTCTGGCCGGCTGAAAAGTTTCGATCCCTGTACCGCTACGAGAAGATCTTACAACGCGGTGTCTCTCCGCGGCGACCTTTCCATTCGCGTCGCGTGAAGGATACGACCGCAATCGCGCGCCACGAAAACGACAATCCGTTCTTCTTATGCATGAATGAAACGAGGCACTTCCGCGTGACTTCGCAATCGATCAGAATTACTTGGACGCGATAATAAATCCCCGACAAGCGAGAATCTCTCGCGAGTCGATCGATCGTCGCGAGTATAATTCTATTAAAAATTCACGAAATCTCCTTCGCCGAAAAATTCGCCGGATTTCACGAATGTGCGAAAGTTACAATGCTCGGCGATCGGAAAATCCAATAATCGTTATTGCCGTTATTGCCATCGTCCCGCGTATTGCTCATTCGATGTTGTAATTACCTACTTATTATGATGTGTGCACAGTTATATTTTCCACGGTTCAGGATACTGTTAACCGTGTTCGTATAGGGCATTTCGACGTGCACGACGGTCGCTTCGATTGTATTTGACGTCGATGTAATAACCGTGAATGATATTCGTTAGCGTGTTTGTTTAATATCGGGAAACGCTACTCGAACGTCACGTTCAATTATACTCAATCGGAAACCTATTGCAACGCGCGGCACGTGAGTTTTTGTGAACAGGGAGCAAAGAGTGACGATGTACCGTAGATCCGTTAAATCATGCCGGATCCGCCATTATGAATGGTCTAATTACGAGTTTATTGATGTCGATCGGTCGTCGCGCCGTCGTCGAACATTCACCGATGTTTCATCACGACCGCAAACTGAATTCACGAACGAATGCCGAGATATTTTCGCGTTTCCAGAATTACCTTTTCGCTCGAGAAATATTTCCGCGATAAATATTACCATCAAGTATCTTTGCAACCACTCATCAGATTAAATCTCCGCAATTTGCCTCGTTTGTTGTTCCTCAGCACCTATATATTTACTAATTACTTCATCTTGCTCGTTTATATTATCATTAACTCTAATTAGCCGCAATTAGCAACTTATAGGTCTTCCATTGAAATGCAGAGGAAAAATCCTACACGGAGAAAAATGATTGAGTAATTTTTACTTTACTAGACTAGTGAAAATGTTCTGGCTATTTTTGCCGAACTTATGACAAACTTTACTTGCACTGAGAAAAAAGAGCCTAAATTTAAATAAATATTTATTTGAATACTGCCAACTAAACAGTTATTTACAATAAATAAATATTTACTTAATAAAAAAGAGTGATTGTTAAATCAAATTAATGTTTTTTTGTACCAAAGAAATATATTTTTATATTTAATAAATATTTATTGAAATTTAGGATATGTTTTTTTCTCGGTGTGCCTGAAAGTAAAAATGTCGTAGGTAAAAAGTACATTACGATTATAGTAAATCCAGTTATTACTTTACAGTAAATTATATTATTCTCATGACTGATAAGCACGAGTAACTTTCACAAGACTTTACACATTTGTATTTTTTATTGCGCAGTAAAGTAAATTTTAGCAGTAAGGCAAAAAATACTCGTCGATAAAGTAAATTCTATTAAGATGTATTATTTAGAGATTTACTTTACGAAATGTAGAAAGTATCTATATGGCTATACAACGATTATTTATTAGAAAAGAAAGGAAATTTTATGTAAGTAAGTGCATGTCCCTACATAAATCTTTCAATTCCATAAAATTTATTATTGAATTCTAAACTTTACATTTTTCTTGCACTATACATTTTTCTCTGTGAGCTGTTGCGTCGTAGACGATTGAATTCCCGAGTAATTGGCTTGTCACCTAAGTTTAGTATTCGTTCGAGTCGCATCGTCATTTTCCTCTTTCATCGTTACACACGCGAAAAATCAAAACGACGACTATATACCGGCACTGAAACGAAACTTTTTCCATAAACTCAGTGAGAGGAAAGTGGAAAGTACTTTGGTGGAAGCATCATACATACGCCCAACTATACAAGCGCAATCTGCAGCATCGTGAATCCGAAATTTATCGCTCACACAGACATAGATACGTGTATACAGGATCGTCTTTCGTTTACTTTTCGCCTATCGACGCCACACTCCGATGTACGATTTACAAACGCATCGCACGTTCGCGTGTTCGAATTATCTCTCGCGCGTGTGAGGTCCGAAACGTGCCTCCAAATTTTAATTACGAATTTTCTTTGAAAAAAAAAAAAGCAACCATAGTTCTCTCACGTAAGCCGAGGATAGCCGGATAAGCCTGTCATACGAAGGAATAATCGCGTATCAGTGAGTCGAATTGTAATATTGTGAAATTTACTGGACATATATACAGTAGCTGTCAAAAGTTTCCGATCAATAAATAATTTTATTGTATTGCTCTTATTTTCAGATAAAAAAATTTTTACAAATAAAAGTCCAAGCACACACAAATACTTAATAATATATTTATTGTAATATATGATATTTGAAGTGTTACGTTTCTAAGTTGAGTATAAAAAATTTTTAATAATTTAGGATATAAATTGAGAAACAAATTGACAAAAATTATTTGTAAAATTTTATACGTTCAGCGAAAATTTTTGTCAGCTATTGTACATTTGCTGTATTAAATAAATTTTACTCATTTCATCGCATAGTGAAATCAAATTTTAAAAAATTTGCTCATCATTGTAGAAATGGAAAAGAACTCTGTCCATTGTGCACTGCATTTATCTGAGAATATTACAATATTATTATCGATTTTGGATTAATTATGACTGATAAGCGAACGGACTGTGCGATACGGTATGTTCTTACCACGTGTTGCGAACATTAATCTTACCGATTTTACCGCACGGTTATCGCGAGCGTGATCGCCGTGATTTTACGCGGAACAGAGAAATCATGTTCTCGCGAAAAATCGCGCAACACGCGACGATAATGCAGATAGAGTGTAGGAACACAAAGGCCCCGATGTGCATTAAACACCCACGCGGAATCGCGCGTGTGTATCTACTCTGTAAATGTCTCCATTGTAAATGGATTCTGTCTTGCACGCGAATTACCGTAACTCATCCCTCGTGAACGTGTCAGAGGCCGGATTGAGCCACGCATTAAATCAGTTGTCGCTGCAGCGACGATTAATTTAAATTAACATGCAAGCACGCACGCACGTACGCGCGCAGAAACCTCATGCTAGAATTTAGGGGGCATCGAGAATTCAAGATTTTCATTTCCTAAGTGCCGAGGACGCCTTATGAAAAAGTGCACCGTGCAAAAATCGTCGTGGGCACAAATGTTGCGAAGGTCAGTGCATCGGAGCCCCGCGCGACGTGGAATTTGATATTCCATTCTGTAAAGGTCGATATCTGGCATTTGCTTTAATCGACATCAGCAATGGACGTGCAATCCTCGCGGAAATTTTACCAATTCTTCATCACAGTCATTGTATAATCGACTTTTCGTTTCTAGTTCACTATCATACGTGTCATTTTTAATTTAATATTTATTTTTATGAATTTTATTCTGCTCAAGTTAAATAACGGAATTTAAAGCTTTAAAATGATCCTAATCTAAAGAGGTCCAATTTAAAGTAGACTTAAAGCTTTTCTTTTTATCCACGTTGAGATTATAATGCATATCGCATTAAAATATTTATGGCGTGTCAGTGGAAATGATAAATACTGTAATAACTTAACGATCATCGCGAGCGCGTAACTTAATGTTATCGCCTCCGGCCGTGGAGCGGAAAATCAGCGGTCGCTATTGATAACGAAACGAGAGAGAGAGAGAGAGAGAGAGAGAGAGAAAGCGGCCGGTCTGCTCTTTCTCTGCAGATTAAATTCTTCGATCGATCGCCGAACGTAAAATGAAAGGATCTACAGGGTAGAGGTAGAGAGAGAGAGAGAGAAAGAGAGAGAGAGAGAGAGAGAGCAAGAGTGGGAGTTCTTCTCTAAATCCCTCGTAACGTTCCAAGTTTGTACGGACCAATAACCTTCCAGAACGCTATTAAATCGTATGATAAACCTCGCACATCGCCGGAGCTTACGCGACCGGGATATAAAACGGCGGGGAAAAGGTCGCGCCGGTGTACAATAAGTAAGCCCCTCGTGCCAGTGAATTTTTGCTGACGCGAGACAATGCGACGCGACGCGACGCGACGCCGCGCGCGTCCATGATGCAGCTGTTACCGATGGACCGATGTGCAACACTGCACCGACATGCTCTTCTTTTTAAAGCGACATGAAGCCCCGCGATCCCGTCCCGGACACCCAAACCGCGCTCCGTGTCCCTTCATCGAAAATAATTCGCATCGATATCTATCGACTTTCCAGCCAATTAGAAAACTAATTTCTCATTTTGTCTCTTGGCTATGCCTCTTTAATCAGCGCCGAGAGCGTTTCCCGTTAGTTTATATTTATTGATACAATTTATCTCGCCGTTCCAATTTCTCACAAGTCTTCCTTTTTACGTGTCAGATTTTAATTTCGGATAAATAATCATTGTTAAATCGTTGATATATTAAGTTATACACAATTTGAGTGATTTTTAATCGTTTCTATAAGTTTACCGATCTCACTCGATATGTCGTTAATTTAACTAAAACAATAAATTTAAATGGTTTAACTAAAAAGAATGTATTAAATCTGACTGAAATTTAGTTTACCAAATGTATATGTCAATAAAGTTATTTACTTGGGAACTAACAGAAATGGATTGATTCCATTTTAATCACATTTTAATATACATGCAGGTTAAAAACAACAAAAAGATTAATTGAAACGTCTTCAAGGGAGTTGAGTTACAATCGCTCTTGTAATATTTAACACAGTGAGATGTTTACCTATTTTTTTTTTTTTTTAATAATTTTTTTTATAATATACACATGTGTAAAAGAGAAATCGCAGTCTGCGCCTCAAACGTAAACGATTTCGCTGGCATAGCCTTAAACCCGCGTCTTAAACTCCGATACAGTGTAACATCGATATCGTCGCGTGCATCTCTCGCAAAAAACCATTAATCATCCCAATACCGTTTAGTCACGGCGTTTCCTCGAGATCAATGTGAGATCCATGACCGATCGACGACTAAGCCCCGCGATCTGGCGATTCCGTGCCGGTTTTCTAATCTCTCTTGCTTTACTCGCAACGAATAAAGCGTCTCACCTACCTACGCCGTGCGATTCTCATGCATTCCCCGATCGGCCGCGAGACGACGAGACTGAGAGAAGATTGCGTGGGCGAGTCGCGGCACGCGGGTGCAGCTGCATCGACTGGTCAATGCATCCGCAGCGGCGGGTGATTAATCACCTTGCTCCGGTTTCGACGAGATGCACTTCCTTCCCCGCTGGTAGTCGCGCATTGCGCGCGCGACGCCGTTAAAAGGGAGCGAAGGCAGAAAAGAAAAAAGAAAGGAAAGATCTCCTCTCCCTGCCTCCCTCCCTGTAGCGGCAACCAGTCCACCACGATTTTTCAGTCTCGCGGAATCGACGACGAGAGTTCATCCGTTCGTTCCGTGCCACGCGACCAGATCTCCTCTGCGGGATCTTCTTCTCTCGTTCTCGCTCTTCTCTTCACCGAGGACCAACCGATCGCGCGATCGACCGTCGTAATAAAAATGCGATCCTCGTCGCGCCGTGTGGAATCATCCCGTCCACCGCTTCCTCCTCGACGAGGCAGATCGGCGCGCGGCGGATTATGCAAAGCCGTCTTGCTCGTCGTTCGTCGTTGATACTCGTTCCGCGAAATGTACTCGCGCGTTCACCTCCATCCATTATCGGCCGGATCGAGTATTCTCCTCCCGAACGCTCTGTGGAATCGAGAGGCGCGAGTTGTTAGCCTCGCGAGGTCGAGATCACGCCGTATCCGCCGGTTTTGGCCGCGTAACGAGTATAATCGTTAAAGCCATCCGCAGCGACGCGAATGCACTTGGTCGTTTGCGCGCGACGCAATGAACTATTTTCCCAATTCCACTGCACTGAAAAAATGTTCGAAATTTCAGTAAATACTTGCGACTAAATATTTGAATTGACTAAATATTTATTAAATACAAAGGTATATTTATTTGAAACTATAAATTTGATTTAACTATAATTTTTTTTATTTAGTAAATATTTATTTAGTGTAAAGTTAGTCTAGTTAGTGCTGAATAAATAAATATTTATTAAAAATTTAGTGCATTTTTTTTTTCAGTGTTATGTACGCGAAAAAGGTCTCCGACACCGCGAAAGATAAATATTATTGAAAGTCCACAAATATTTAAAAAAATATTTTAATATTAGGATGTGTGGATAGAGAGCGTTTATTAATTTTGAGATTTGAGGCTATACGAGAGAGGGAAACTCGAAGATTCAACTTTTGAAAGCCGGATGTACAGATGGATGAATTTAAATCCTGTCTTTAAGAAGCTTGCCTCGGTAAAAGGAAATTTTTCTCTCTGAGGCACACCGTGCTCGACGAGATCTGATTACCGTATTAGCCCCAAACACAGACACACGTTGATCGTATTGGCAGTTCTTACACTCGTAATTATTCCAAAATGCTTATCTTAATATATCAAGGCTAGTAAAAAAAAAATAATTCAACGAACGAACATTTTCATTTATCTTTCATCTGTATCTTTAACTTTGTTAATTAAGTGTTTTTGCGCAAACAGGAAAGATTCGTTCTATAACTCTTCACTTTCGTAGCTTTTACGACGCTTCTTATTTCTCGATCGTTTTTGTTTTTACGAGAGAGGAAGAGAACAGAATCGATTAAGCGTTCACCTAATGGTTAATCAATCAGCTGCTGGTCATTTAATCCTGATTTTCCTCGGTTCGAAATTTCGCGTGCAATTGATTCCGCAATTTCATTTACTTCTCGCATTTTCCCCGGGAATGTAAATGCTCCATTAATTCATGGGTCGCGCGATTCAAGAAATTCCCTCGAAGCGTTAATTGTCGCGCCGAGAAGTAGTCTCGCGTTTCTACAGAGATTATCGGATCCGAAACACTCCTCTTTAATCGAGCACGAGTAAATTCTTTCTGATCGTCGCTTTATCGAGCGACGGCCAGAATCTAGGCAAATCGACCAATGGAGAGCGACCAAGTGCAACTTCCGTCGCATTAGCTTCGGCAATTATTATGCGTACGTCGACGATCGATCATGTGACACTGTCGCTTCCGGAGATGTTTGATTTTCTCCTCTCCGCCCGATTTATCCGCCAGCTACCTGCACAATTTCCCAACGACTCCGGAGCGATTCCGGAACACCAAAGGGAACGGGATAATCCCGAAAGCACTTCGAAGCGAAAAATTCACATCACGAGATCGAAGAAAGCCCGATCAATTTTATCGATCGTGAAATCAATCGATCGGTGAATCGCACGATCTCGACCTTCGGCGTCGCAAGCCTCGAGGCAATTTCATATAACGATTTCGAGATGTTATACCGCAGCATCCATGCAGTTACGGAGATACCCGCGTCTACTTTCTTCATTATTGCACACACCTCTTCCGTTGTTGTTCAGCGTGCGTGTATTGTGTTGTTCGGTGTGCGTCAGTATCACCAGCTCGCCGCACTCGCGTCGCATCGGTCTGGCACCAACGTTGTACCTATCGCGGTCGCGAGAGCAGCGCTGTTTTCGCTCCTACGTGGAAAAAAGGTCCCCCGTTCGAATCGTGTATCGTTCGAAGCGATACTTTAACCCTCTCTCGGAACACAACGCGAGAAAGCGGAAGGTAGAGGAACCGAAGGTGGAGACGGTGGAAAAGGAGGTGGAGAACGAGGGCTGCGACGGAAGCGCGACCCAAAGTCCACCCTCTCGCGCTTCCTCGACCTGCTGCTGGCGTGCCACCCGGCCAGCACGACGACCGGGACGTACATACCCGGCGATGAATCGCGGCCAACTGAGAGAGGGAGAGAACGCAGCCCCCTAGACACTACCCCGTCGGGTTGGCTGTGGCATCGCGCACGAAAACCCCCTGCGCATAACCCCCTTCTCCCCCCTTCCCCCCCCCCGACAACCACCCCGTTGCCACCGCCGCATGTTTTGTACGTGCGGGGGTAAGTATGGGACGAGGGGGTGAGGGGAAAGGGGGGGATTGTGAAGAGGAAACCCGGAGAGACGCGATGTTGAGAGAGAGAGAGAGAGAGAGAAGGGGGAGGAGGGAGGGTTGGACTGCCTCAGGGTTACAATGACCGCGAGTGGAGTTACTGGGTTAGGTCTGGGTTAGTTCAGATGGATCGGGGATCCTTACAATGTACGGAAAAGGGTAGGTCGAGGCGCCCCACGGTTAGGAAGGAACGGAAGTAGGTGGCATTTGTCGGCCTGTTCGGAAAGTTTCCGGCGTATATTTTTCAATCGATGTAATGCTTCGCTTTTTAAGTGGCTGTTAGTTGTCCGTTTCGCACATATCACTTTCCCGTTTCTCGAAGGGCGAGATCCGGAGTTTTCTGAAATCGAATAACTTAGGTATAAGGACATCGCGAGCTAGAATAAAGACTCGATACATCAGAAGTTTCCAGTGCCGAGAATAAAATTTTTGAAAGAGAAACATCCAAGAGTATTTAATTTCTTTGGTAAAGAGAGTTGGATGAAAAACGTCCCAGAGTTGCCGCAAAACTAGATGTCAGGGAAATTGCAGAATATTAGATTAGGGTAATCAGGAAAATGTTAAAGAATTTTCTGGAAAATAAGAATTCTTGGTTTTAAAAAAGTTGGGATATATGCGTACATCACACCTACACAATTTTGAAATATTATTAATTTAATAATTAAATACAGTGTTGGCAACATTAATAGTAATTTACATTGCTATGTTAAATTGCACTCTCAGCAAAATATTTAATGGATTCCAAATTAAGGCAGAAATACAAAAAAGTTACGAAATATTATTGAAAGTTAGGAAAAATAATGAAATTTTGATGGAAATCAGGGAAGAGTTATGGAATTTTAGGCACGAAGAATTTATGGCAACCCTGTTTTGTGCCTCAGATGGGGCTATCCTTTTTATTTGCGGCTGTATTTAGATTCACTACGTTCGCAATTTGATCGCGATTGTAAATACGATTAAAAGCGAACGATTATACGCGTCTGTGTTGCGGTCTGTTACATGAGACACACTCTCTGGAGGGAGGAAATAAAAGGCCGGGACTTAGAGAATCGGAGGGAGATTTAACGTATCGCGACCAGCTTGTGTACAACGGCTTAATCCGGATCGATCCGAGGAGATTATGAACGAGCGAATCACCTCATGACGATGGAACGCCGTCCGAGACCGAGACCAGTATAAATAGTTGCTAATTAATTCGCGCGACGGAGATATAACGAGATACGTATCGATGCGACACTTTGCATTTTCACTGGACGTTCTCCGACGAATGTAACGACGATATAGAAGGACGCGCGGTATAATTTTATCCTTGAATTACACTCGTAAAACGAGCGCACGGGGTCGCGATAATATCGTAAACGTAACAACTTCATACGCTGATTCTAATTAATGTCTCGATAAAATATGGGGGAGGGAGGAAGGGGGGAAGGATCACGCGGACACACCCAGTGAAAAGCTCTTTCTCGACGAGCTGAATGGAGGATAAATTGCTCAACAATAAAGTCTCGTAGCCTCCCCCCTGAGCCCCCTGTTGGGCTCCACGTTTTGGAATTGGGGTGGATATATATGGTGAATCGGAATATCCCCTGGGGGTCCAAAATACAATGGCGCCTTGTGATGCTCCAAGTTGTTTACGTCACACAAACTACGGGAGGAGATGAGGGCTGGAATCGAAAAAGGGTGGACTCTTCTCTCTCTCTCTCTCTCTCTCTCTTTCTTTCTTTTTCTTTATCGATCCAACCCAACCGCATCACGGCCGAAATTCTCGTCATTGAAGGAATCCCCGCGTGGTCGAAACTAATCGAGAAATCTCGTCCTCGCGCCTGCCAATTCGACTGACCCGCCCGAACATTCGAACGTCAATTTGTCATGATATCGCGACAAACTGCTTTGCACACGTCATTGTTTCTCGTCTCTGCAAGAGAGAATTGCGCTCTCACGTAACGATGTCACGCTTCGATTCGACCGCTTTCGATTCGGACGTATCACGGAACACGACTAAAAATTTATTTGCAGATATCTTGATACATCTCGACTACAAACCCGACAAGATAAATCTGTGATTATCTGTAAGGTTTCACCTTGGTTTATTAATAATATCGCGTGTAAGATGTGGACGCATCAAGATTCGCGAGCATCTCCGACGTCGAACGCGATTTCTCCATCGTTTTCCGCTCGCTGATGATACAAAGTACTGACTTCATGAACTTTCACTGGGTGGTGGATCGTCCGTTGCACAGACCGCTGGGTAGCAGCTGAAACTTTTAATAAAGCGATCGCGAATCTCCCCTCTGTCCCAGCGGCAGAACCGAAAGGAGAGGGAAGAAAACGATCCCCATCCGTCCCATACTGAAAAAAATACTAAATTTTATTAAATATTTGTTTGAATAGTTCTAAATAAATATTTACTAAATATAAATATTAATTTTTAATATTAAATATAATATATAAAAATATTAAATATATATTTATTTGATGCAAAAAGTATTAATTTAACTATTACTTTTTAATAGAATAAATATTTAATTATTGTAAGTAAACATTTATTTATTTATTCAAAAAATATATATATATATTAAGATTTTTTTTTTAGTGCACTCGTCCAATTTCTATAATATTACATTAAGTTAAGTAGAACGCTTTTTCAAATATCGATCAATCATTAGCCGCGCTATCGCGATAATATAACTTAAATATATTAATTGAACATAATGAAGATACCTGTTGTGAAATGTAACGCCACGTTCACATTTAACATTAAATATTTTACGTCGTATTAATTAACAAATTTATATTACACGAGTATTTACCATATTCTATCTCCGGAGAATTTACCGACAAAGAAACAGCCACTCTCTTTGAAAATTTTTGTATTATACATTAGAGAGAATCATTAAATAAGGAATGTTAATCAACTAGATAAATGTGTTTTATCTTGTTTATCTCTAAATTCCTCTTAAATAATATGCATAAATTATTGAATTTATCTTTAAATTCCTCTTAAAAATACGCATAAATTCTTGAGCAACTCCATCTAATAATTAAAAATCTAGTAATATTTAGGTATTTATTTATAGGTATAGGTATAAAAATTCGACTTCGCGATTTGTGTGCCGGGATTAGTTCATTCTATCGCTAACTGATGCATTTTGAAATATTCTTGGTGCACGAACCGGAAGCTGAATAATTGCGAAATTCATCTCCTCTTCTAGCCACAAATTCTCCGCGCTCTTGTTTTAATTATAAGGCTCTCCGGAGGCATTGTACAGCGTACAACCCGTCCGACGTATATTTTGCGACGCGTCCGAAATTACATTTGATTTATCGCACGAATAATGCGGCGCTTTATATAGTAATGCTTCATCAATAACGTCTCTCTCCCCCTTCGTGAGCGGCGGCGATTCCGGCAAGGCGCTCATTGCAGCTTGAAATTGGAGCTCAGCGAGCGACAAAGCAGGTGCAACCTGGAGCATGAGCGGCTCAATAAAAATAATTAATTACCACGGACACGCGTCGATGAGAGAAAGATATGGGAAATGAAACGCGATCTGATGCGATGTGAAATTCTTAAAAATTACGTTTATAAGCGAATGACATTTTATCGCTTTCTCGTTGAGGAAACATCAATGTAAGCGAAAGAAAATATATGACGGATAATTAGTTGGCTGAGTCTATACGATTAATATATCTGTTTTGCATTAAGAACGATCCATCTTATATTTTTACATTTGCGTTTTGTGTAAACATACGCTTGAATGTTTTTCTATTGTGTATTATATATGTATATAGATAGAAAAATATTATTTTATTGCTAAGAGAAGTGATTAAGTACTGAATGTATTTTTATTTTAATGTACTTTTCTTTTAAGTACTTTTAAGTATTATTAAGAAAACATTCTTTGTTAATAACAATCTTCAAGATAAGATTTTTAATAAAAAATATTTTCTCGATAAAGTCTTAAAAAATGTACTTACAGAGCAATCTTTGAAAAATTATTATTATGTATTTAAAATAAAAGAATTTATTTTCTTTTCAGAAAAATATTTTAACATTTTATGAAAACAGGTTTTATACATACGAGTATAATAAGCAAATTGAATTTATTTTAATTTAGTAATCTTGATTGAGAAATATTAAACTCACTAGAATTCAGAATATATTTTGAATGAATTTTTCACGCTTGTGATGAACTTATAATAGATTTGATATATGATAGATTGGATATATGAATTTTTGAAATACTTCAAAAAAGTAATTAATATTTAAATACAGTCTATATTTTCTGTATGTCCGTATATAATTAAATAATGTTTGCATTAAGATGGATACAACTTGATGAACGCGAAAATTTTGTCAGCGATAATTTTTCGCCTCTTATCAAACGAATTAGCAAAATACTGCATTTCGACGGCCGATTGATAAATGCTATATAGCTATAACAAACGAACATTATCTGTTCTCGGTATTATTTCCTGATAATTGACACGCGTCGCATGACTGGCGAAATCAAAGTAATGCGTTTGACGATAATGCGTGATTGCATTATGTTCGAACGTATTTTCATACTAATGAATGCACGTTCAGAGACGAATAATGGAATTTTAGCAATAATTTTAAATCGAGTAGCTCGTGCGTCAAAAACACAAGGGAAAGAGAGAAATCAGTTTGCAGTTTGACATATAAACAAAATATGACACAGAAAATCAGCTTCTACGGCAGCTTCTCTGGTCAACAATTTTCTCAGTCTCAGAACGTCGAAAAGGCATTACCATTTGTTACTCCTAATTATGCAATATATTTTCGCCATTGTACGAGAGAGCTCCACGTTAAAATTCCATCCAAGTAAAATCCATCTGAAATTAACCGAAGATCTTACCGTACATCCGTGTTCTTTCTCTTTTCCTCGATCCTCAATTTGTCGGAAGCCCATTATTCTCAACCGTTAATCATTCAAGAACTATAGGCGATGTTCCGTGGAGAGAAGAAGGATCGATCTGACTTACAAGGAAACGTGCTACGTTACAAAAGTAATATCAGAAAATTAACGTTATCAGTTGAAAGTAATAGGTGTTCTAAATTATCAAATCTCTCTTATGAATCTAAATGAGTTACTTAGATTTGGAGTCCAGGGACTTATTAACTCACAGTGGGCCAATAAGTCCCTAGATTTAAAATCTAAATAACTCATTTGATGGTGTCCTCTTCAAACCCTATAACTCTTATTTAAAACATTTTTTTCTTTTTCCCAAAATGTACTTATTCTCGAGATGTCCAACGGTTATAAGTTAAAATGAACCAAACATTTTCCGATCCCGTGTTTGGGTGTACAAAATCCGTAGGATCCCGAGATTTGACTATCCAGAATACTTATTTCAAACCTGATCTTTCGAGATATAACGTTAGTCTTTTTTAATATCACTTCTGCAGGATAGCACGCGTTTCCTTATTAAGAATCTCTAAATGGAAGAGATATCTTACTCGTCTTTCTTCCCTCCCCCACCCCCCCCCCTTTTTTTGCAGATCGCAGATGACGACGGGATCTGCGTTTGCGGCTCCTGCGGTGCGTTTCGCGTAACGGCGCCGCATAACGTGCGATGCAGACGATGCGGTATGCGGCATGCGGCGCGTCATAGTACCGTACGATCGTTGGTGCAAATTGCAGCGAGGGGGTAAGGAGGAGAAGGAGGACGATTCGACGATGGAGAGAGAGAGAGAGAGAGAGAAAGAGAGAGAGAGAGAGAGAGAGAGAGTAAGAGCAATCCGGTCGTTCGTTAATCTGTGGTCGTTCGAGCGCGAACACGAGATATACACGTTCGTCGTTTTGTAAAAGCCGCGTATGTATTAGAACGCGCGTAAAGCTGCTTAGAGTACGAGCACGAATTACGTTTCGCCCGTGCCAGCCGAATTATTTGCGTTACATGGACAGGGATGCAATACCAGGTGGAAATGATATCTGACCGGCGCAATTCCCGGTTCCGGGTTTCCGATAACAATTTTACAAAATATCAGAAATATGCCAACTACAGCAGCGTTGTTGTTCATTAGTAGAATGATTTTTATTTATATGACGACGTTATTGTTCCATATCCATGCCTGATTTTAATGACGTTGGATTTTGACGTTACAGATACGTAGAAATGGTATCCGAGCATCCCGCAAGGCGTTAGATCGAATATCACCGCAACGATAAATACATTGGCCGGCAACCCGAAATTAGAGCGCATAAAACTGTCCGCGATCGTTCGCCTCGCAGGATGAAAAATCGTGTCATTCGGATGTGTTGCGCTAAAAGGGCGCGTTATAATTTAACAGATAAATTATTCATACGTTAAGGCCTACACCCGTACCCTGCCATTACGTGGACGAAGCACGTAGCTGAGCGGGGGCGGTAGTGGACGAATTATGAATATTCAGAAGAGTTTCACACGTCGTAAATTTAAACTCGTCGCATGTTTCTGCTTTGCGGATGAACAATGGACGTGTAATGGCATAACCATTCCAGTGATGCATTTTCCTCTTTTTTTTTTTCTAATTTCATAACGAACGAATTTTATTACGAGTTTATCTTGGCTGCTAATAGTTCACTCGATGCAATCTGCGACGAGTCGCGGAATTGACTGTCGGCCTAGTTATTAAGCAGAATTATTATTACTCGCGTAATATTGGGATCCCGGAGAAGCCGACAAGATGTAACTTCAACGACGGGGTTGAAGTTTAAGCTGCACCTGACTTTACCTCGCGATCATAATATACATGCACATGGGGCTTCCGTCGTTGAAGACATAATGCACGCATCGCTTAAGGCATCACTCTTGCACATGGTTGCCTTTAAACTGCGATTCTCTTGTTCGTCATTGTACAGAAGCCTGAATTAGATGGGATGTTAATTACCGTTCCCACGTATAAATGCAAGAGCAACCGCGTCTAGTATATAGTTGTATAAAATGAAAGAGCCGAATGGATTGCACTTTCTCTAACAACCGTTGAGCTATCGTTTTTGATTAAGAAGGCAAAAAAAGGGAAACATTTTAACATTAAGAATCTTATTTTAGACCGTAAAGCCTGTTCTACAATGTGCTTTTTGTTTTCTGTTGCTTACCTTTTGTTATTTTTTACATCTTGTCTCTTTGCTTCTTATCCGGTTTTTTGTTTTATATCGCCCGAGATAAAAGTTAACGAAAGAAACAAGAAATACGTAGCAAAAAATACAATTGTTGATAAAACAGTTGCAAAGGAGAAAAAAGCAAAAGGTAAAAAAGAAACAGGAAACAAAGAGCACATTGTAGAATAGGCTTAAATGTGAGAAACACAATCGATAAATTAGAAGCTTATACCGGTCGAAGCTTTGATACTTCATGTAAATTATATACGTATAGTACATACATATATACCATATTTGTAGTTATTTGAACTGAGCGCCGAATTGTTTTCTCGTACATAAACGTAATTAAATTACTGTAATATAATATCACAAATTAAATTAAATTACATTAAATTGATAAGCAATTTTTAATAATTCGCTCAATCAGGCATTATATTAGAAAGATGTTAATTTGCCGAAAAATCTTAAATATAATTTATTGTGAAAAATATTACCTCGGCCGGGAGTCAAATTTGAATCTCTTGCATTCCGTAAGAACGTCCTAAGCCTTTAGACGACTTAATAATATTCTTCGCAATAATCGGTATATGTATGGAAATAACGTCTTTTTCAGGCGATGTAATATAAACAAAATTTAAATATAATAATGAATAAATTATAAATACATAGAGGTTATTAAATAATATATCATTTATATTATAATTTAAATATAATTTAAATTAGAATTTAATATATAATTTAAAATATAATTACTTACATTAATTATTATTAATAAATCGTAAATTTGATGATAGAAATACATTATTCTCATACCAGAATACATTTTTAATTATATTTAGTCAAAAATTAAAATAATTGAAATTTTTACATTTTTAAAAATCACTACACATTTTCTTGTTTGTTAATTGTTAAATATTTCTTACTCACCTCTCTCAGGTCCATAGGTTATTGTACATCATCACTAATGTGTATACTTTTTAAAAGCCTTCCTCACCATAATACGGTAGATGTATATTAAGAAAGACATTTCGTTTGTTTGGGTTTTTTTTTGTATTTTTGTATTTTATAATTTTTTTGTTATTTTTATTTTTTAGCACTTTTTTTATTTCTTATTAATTTTATATTTTTTCACTTTCTTCAAACAGAAAAACTAATTTCCTCTTGTCCTGCTTAAATTTGTTTATCACTTTACTACTAATCACTCTAAAACGCGCTTTCATTCAACACGCGTTTCTCGACCATGGGAAGACGGCAAAGTTCCCTCTTGCCCTCCCCCTTCCCCCTTCCTCTGGACGTCCATGTGCTGGTTAACTTTTGATCAAACTTGACTTTTTTTTGCTACGATTAATCACTGAACTGATGGTTTTATAGTAAGTAACTTGTAAAGTTACTTATCTCGTTAAATCACTACGAAACCAGTTTAGTGATTAATCGTAGCTAGAAAAATACAAATTTTACTTATCATTAAGTGACGTTAAGTCTAATCTACAAGTTAACCAGGTCTTATTGTCATTTCTTTATATCTTACTTTCTTAATGGCTAAAGATAAAAATAAAATTCAATTTGATTCTATTCATCAAAATTCATTTCTATTCATCAAAAAATCTTGATTCATTTCTATTTGATGACATATGAAGATAAATTCTAGCAATACATTAACGGTAATAAAGGGTCGCTTTTATTCAAACAATTCGAGTCTGATGCTTATTATTTCTTGTTACTCCTTGTACAGTTTAACATATAGTTGTTGAACAATGTAACAAAATTTGTACTTAAACACGACGCTCGTGACTTTACAGGCGTTCAAAGAACCGTGCATGTGCTGCACAATTCGGAGCAGCCAGCCTCGGTGTTCGCCCTCCTCGAGTCGGGCAGCAAAGTGGTGCCACTGATAGCGGACGGCTTGTTCGATCTGCTGATGATGAAAATGACGACTATCTACACCAGTAAGAAGCAAACGAAGATCGAATCCAAAGGGCCGCGATTCGAGATTGGCGACTTCTGCGTCAAATTGGGCAGCGTGACGATGAGCCAGAATTTCAAAGGCGTCTTGGTAGAAGTGAGTGACACTCCATATTTCTTTTCAAAAAGAGAAGAAACTCTCTAAAACGTCGAAAAATTATCGGTCCAACTGTCCCCCTTTGATCCTCGATTTTCAGCTCTTTAAACTGATATATTTTTCGTTTTCGTTTCTCTGACGGATCGTCGTTTTCGATATTTTTAATTCGGCCTTGATTCCCTCATAAAAATTTCCTCACGCTAAAATCTGTTTTATCTCCACGTAGAAAGCTCGTATCGCTTTTCGCTCTCGATTGCCATTTTGCTTTTACTCTTTGATCGTTCGGAAAACGGAGGATAGATTGTTCTCTGTGTCATTCAAATCCGGAAGTGAACGGCGTCGATTTTCTGATCCCCCGAATCCGTAAAAAATTCTTTGGGGAGAGACATTTTGAGTCCCCTGCTGCTTCCGTTGTCTTCTCTGTCATTCACGCGACGAGCGTGCATTATCGATTGATAACTCGGTCAAGAGAGTTCCACCCGCGTAAATCGTGTATGCCAGTTATACAATAGGTACATTTTAGAAATGGAACATGGGTACCCACGCACCTTTTGATGTCCTCATGGCGAATACGTGTCTCGCGCGTCAAACTCGGCACGCCCGAGATATTTCATGCCGCTGGCGTACCACTGCTGATCTAGAGAACAGAGGAATAATCGAGTAATTAAGTCCGGATGCTAACGATAAATCGTCCTACTGATGCTACATCGATCCTATTCGACTTTATACGTACTCTCTCATACAGTAAGGAGTACAGGGTGTCCCATTCATCACCGATCGATCTACTTTTTGAATAAAACTCAAACGGTTGAAGTAATCTTGATAATTTTTTTTTTTTTGTTTAAAAGTACAAACTTGGGAGTTAATAATACTTTTCCATGATTAATTTCCCATCTGTCTAGATGACATATGTGAAGTTTGAGGTTAATCGGTTTGACATTTTAAAAATAGCGCGAAATTCAAATCGACCGGTGATGAATGGGACACCCTGTAGATGTAGAAATCATAGGGAAAAAAGTATCAGTCTTTAAAAGTTTTAAACATTTAAAAAAAATCTTTTTAGAGAAAGAAGGAGTTAAAAAGCGAATATTTTCATCATTTTTATAAATTTTTACAAATTCTTATTTCAACATAAATAATTTTTTTACTTTTTCTTTTAAATCTATATCTAACTAAATTTGTAGATATTTCAACAAAATTGTTCTTTTTGTGTAGTAGATAAAAATAAATTTGAAAACTAATTGTCATTAAAGGTTTTTTCTTGCTTTTAATCATTGATATGCTAATAAGATAAAGTAATGATGCTTCGTAATTAACGAGTAGAATTGGGTTATATAATAATGTCGGATCAAAGATCATTTTTATGCGGATCGAAGCAAGATTGCAGACATGTGCGAAGATTTCGGCACGCATCAGCGTGCAACGTGTCTCTCACGTACACACACGAGCGTTATCGGATGCCACTCGGATGCACTTGTCGCGTAGATATCTGTAAACATGCAAGATATATACGCGCATACCGATACGGAACGTCATTACGAATTGTATTCGCTTCGCCGATATCTCGAGGCCTTGTCGAGCACCTATGTACGTTTAACACGGAATTACGCTAATATAGCATATATTCTAAAATTAAATCGTTTTTGTATTTGCTTTGTCCATTAATATATCCTGTTATCTAACAACTTAATCGGCTTGCGAATTATTAATTCGCGAGATCGAACGAGTTTTACTCATCTAAATAGCTTAATATGTTGACTTCCTCGCATAAATCGCGTAGATTGAACATGCTGAAAAAAATATTAAATTTTAATAAATATTAGTTCAAAATAAATATTTACTAAATATAAACATATTTATTTAATACAAAAATTATTAATTTGACTTAACTATTATTTTTTATATTGAGTTAATATTTATTTACTGTAAATAAACGGACTTAGTACTAGATACATGTATTAGAAGTACTAGAGACATGTATTAGTACTAGATGTATTAGATACTATTCAAAGAAATACATGTATTATTAAGATTCAGCAAATCTGTTTTCAGTGTATAAGTAGTTGAATAAATATTCCTGCGGATCGCATTTCTTCACCCCAAGAAGTAGGCGCAACGGACAATGCGCGGACATCACTTCCAAGCCCTACTCTCAAGAATCATGAAAGAAATCTCGAGTTGTTTCCTTCCCTTTTTTCGCATCGGCGATCTTCACCTAGACTTCGCGGCGTTATCTCGATGATGCGCCTTCCTGTATATCTTCCGCAGCCGCCCTTTCCCCTTCGACAGATTCATCCGGCTGTGCAGCGACACGTACATTGCACGCTCGCGTGTGTACCCTGTACACACACCCCCAGCGCGACACCGGCTTTAAATGCTCCAGCAGCAGCCATTCGTATCGGTAACTGCGCCGTTTGTACAGCGACCGCGACGTCAAATACGTCACGATAACCCCCGACTCCCCCCATTAATTTCAATGGTGAAACTCCCCCGCGCTCGCGAAAAAGAGAGAGAGAGAGAGAGAGGGGCTCGCGTTAAATCTTCGCTCCCTCGCTCTGCCTCCCTCGTCGACCTCCGAACGAACACTTTTCTCCCGGACGGCTTCCTGCCCCAGCAACGGCGAACGCTTCCTTCCTTCCGCCCTCTTATTCGCCGCTGCGACTCCCGCACTTGACTGCAATCACTTATCAGCGCGTTGAACATACATCGCAAACACTCATGACCCAGAAAAAACTTTTCATTCACAGTAAAACACATTTTGTGTTTATGTTGAAATTGATCCACTTAAAATTTTGTGTTGAATTTTTAACATATTCAAGCGTTAATTTAACATAATGATTATGTTATTTAAATTTTTTGTGTTAAATTGATATTCATAAATTTTTTTAGAAAAATAACACAATTTATAAGTGAGCGAACAAATAATATAAAAATAATGTTTTAATACGTAAATTCTGAGATAAATGAATAAAATTTTTGTTAATTTAACATATTATAAATATTAATTTTATTCAAAAAATATGCTTCCACAATTTGTTTACACTGAAAAAAATATTAAACTTTAATAAATAATTTGTTTAAGTAGTTCTAAATAAATATTTATTGCGTGTAAACATATATTTATTTACGATAAAATCAATAGGCTCTAAAGAAAATTCTAAAAAATAATAAATAAAATACCAATTTGAGCCGACACTGGTTATTAGTATTTTTTAATACTATTTATTCAAAGTGAATATTAAACGTATACGTTTCGACCTACGGTCAACTCTTCAATACAAAAAGATATATTAACAAAATTACATAATGATAGCACATAAGAGTATAAACTAATAACACAAAAAGCGAGAAAAAGAAAAATATTTTTTGTTTTAAAAAATGACCGATCCAAAAGGTTAAAAATAATTTAAAAAATGCTAACATGAGATTATACGCGAAAAACGGTAAAAAAAAACTTACATTACTGTCAAGATTGATCTGTTTTTATAAGGTTTGTTGCACATGTTCCATTAAACTGTTCCATTTACTGTGTAATACAAATGTGAATAAATTAAAAAGTTAATATAAATAACAGTAAAATCCAATTTTAGTTCACTTACTGAGACAAAATTTAAAGATATTAGACACGACATAACTGTTTGATAGACAGATGTAAAATGAAAATTGAGAGAAACAATGGGCAACAGAACATGTACTTACAAAGGCAATAAGTAAAAATATAAATAATAAATAACAAAGTATAAATCATAATATTATATAATGTTAGCACTTTTTAAATTATTTTTAACCTTTTGGGTCGGTCGTTTTTTAAAATAAAAAATATTTTTCTTTTTCTCGCTTTTTGTGTTATTATAATAGTTTATACTCTTATGCGCTATCATTATGTAATTTTGTTAATATATCTTTTTGTACTGAAGAGGATCTTGACCGTAGGTCGAAACGTATAATACGTATATACGTTTAATATTCACTTTATATAAATAAGAAGAATATAGAATAAATGATATTAAATTACACACTATATAACCAGTGTCGGCTCAAAATAGCATTTTATTTATTATATATTTATTTGATACAAAAATCGTTAATTATCATTTTTTTTATTGTAAGTAAATAAATATTTATTCAATAAAAAGTAAACATTTCCTTAGTACTATTTAAAGAAGTTTGTACTAAGATATAGTAATTTTTTTTTCAGTACAAATTGTGTTACATTTTTTGTTATATTTGTATTTTAATATTTTTACATAATATTTATGCTACTTTCTAATATATTCGTGTATTAAATTAAGGCAAAAATTTGAGTGGATCGTTTGGAACACGTGGATCGTGTTAAATTTAACACAAATTTTCCAACTCGCCGTTTTTTAGCACGCGGAGCGAACTGGGTTGCGTAACTCGCGTGACAAACGCATCCCCGATTCGATTCGCGCTTTCTCGGATTTGCAATCGCGATTTATCGTTTGAATCGAAATTTACCCTGCTGCCGTTGAATGTGGTAGCTCGGTCCGGAATAATGTCATCTCGTCCGTGATTTCGAATCGCTATGCGGCCATGCATGGTCGAGTTGCTGGCGAATTCCGCAGATTTTCGTTTAATTGGCGTCCCTGGGTCCAGAATAATCTCGAGAATTCCAAGTTTCACCTGAGAAACTTTATCTGATAAATGAATCAGCTGTGACGTAATTAAAGTAAAAGAAATTAAGCGTATATATTATACCTTTATTATTAATTTATTTCTAAAAAGTCTTGCGCAGCCAATCGTGTAATATCCTCCACGTTTATTATTATATCTTGTAAATATTATAGATCAATAATATGTTTCTCCTACAAAAAATGTTTATGAAGAATAACGGTCGCGCGAAAAGTTTATCGTCCGGACAAATTCGTGAAATTGGATTTTAGATTTAAAATTATTGAGCAAATTTTTATAAGTCGAAGAATAACAGTTTTGCCGCCACTCTTTTTCTCCCTTTCGGTGAATCTTCGCGTTTCCCATTTTTCCAACTTCGTTCCGCGTTTATGGAGTTACTCGACCGAAGTACCAATTTCCAGCGATATTAACTTTTAGCCGAGCTTCCTTAACATAGCCGAAGCTATAAGGCTTGCGGAATGGAAGGAGAGAAATGGAGAGAGAATTGAAAATAGGATGAGAAACCGACATCCCCACATCAATATTGCCGTATATATCCCCGTTCAATCCTGACACATCCAGATTCTCGTCAAGTTTTCCGAATGGCCGATAGTATCCAACGACGTGCGAAACCGAATTTTTGACATTTTCAGAGATTGACTTTTCCATCCCAAGAGGACTCCGCGTCATGCCGCAAACTGTTTATTCGAAGACGACACGATGGGGACTGAGTCGTCTTTACTTATTTATGCATTGAAATTTTTTGTATAATATGTAACTTACAAAAACTTTCTTACTTGTTAATTAAAAAATTTTGTTTTGATCAAAATTGTTGAATTAAAAAATAATAAAGTTTTTATGAGTTAAAAATTTTGTTCTATATATATAAATTTGATTAGTCTAACCAAATTTTCATTTGAGGGAATATCAAAATTTTTTAATTAAAAAGTAAGAAAGTTTTTGTGAATCACATATCATACAAAACATTTCTCTCAGTATGCTTACTTACGGATATTCCATACGATGGTTTCAAGCGGATTATCATAAGCGCCCGTCCGTTTTCCATCGCTGCTCATCGAAGTTCGTCGCGCGAGCCCCTGATTATACATTCTGTTTCCTCCCACGATTCCTTCGCGACATCATCAACACACACATACACATCGTAAGCCGGATTACGCGAGAGACATACGAGGTTCATATCGCGGATATTTCGTCTTCAGATCGTAAAAACCCAGCCGTGGCCGCCCGCGACTGATGAGTCGTCGTTTCTCGATAAGTATTAACGATATCGCGCGTTGATTTGACATACATCACGATCTGATGGTACTCGACTAGGTGTAATCCTGTGATATATACATTTTTTTTTATTTGTGGATCCCCAGGTCGAGTACAGACCTTGCGTCGTGCCAGCGAGCGCTTGGGAACTCATTCGTGAATTTCTGCAGGGATTCTTGGGTTCAACCGTATCTAATCAAGCTCCTCAATATTTACAGGTGAATATTTAGTATTAGAAAAATGCGTCTTTGTGCATGGAAAGAATGGCTTTGTTAAACCTAAAAATTTAATTAGACTTGAAAATAATTTTGTCGATAGAACACACAAATTGGTTGCTAAAATGTCAAAATTTGTTGCAGCGTTGCTCATCATGCTCGAGATTCTTAAATCCTTCTGTAAATTCTTTAGAATCTCACTCTAGAATAATCTAAGAATGGAATCTCACTTTAAAGAGTGAAAATTGAGTCAGTCTTAAAAAACCTGACTGCATTTTCAATCTTTAAGATTGACATTTTACTCTTCGAAATTCACTCAAAAAATTTTAGAGAGTGTTTAATTATTTTGGTCTAACAAAATTACTTTCAAATTTATATCTAATTAAATTTTTAGATTCAACGAAAGCGTTTTCTTCATGTATTGAAAATAAAACTTTTAAGTAATTTTGCTGAAAAAGACCCGATATGTAATTAAGTTTTTTTTTTAAATAAATTTTGTAGAATCGAATGAACGAAATTTATCAGCCGATGGACACAATACAACAGTATCTAGAACACTTCGGTCAATACAGGAAAGCCACAGGAGTAATTTAAAAGAAGCCATCGTGGTGACTTGGGCCGCATTATTTATTTCACGACATGACGTTAACGATGAGATCGATCGAGAATTCTGTAGATCCCGCTAATATTTATTATATTGTGGTCTGCGCATATCTGTAACGATATCACTATTTTTCGAATATTATTTGCTCATGTTAATTTTATTACTAGAGATTTGTATTATATATTATTTATTAGTATATATATAATTAATAAAAATTTTTTAGAATAGCACAATTTGTATGCAAAATGATATCTAAATGTTTTCAAAATAAGATAATATCGAGATTTTTATCGATTCAACTCTTTATTTTATTTCCGCACGCATTTCAATTTTCCTTTTCTATTTTCAATTATTTTTTATAAACGAACTGTAAAAAAATTGAGCATTCCGTTTTATATTTAATTTAATTTATAACGTATAACTTAATGACTTCGGAAATCATAGAGATTCCAAAAATGCATTTTGCAAAATCTGTGTTTTTGCAATGTGACACGATGCGCTATCTATGAGAGAACTCGAGAAACTCTAGTGGAGCAGTCACGCGTATTGATAAAATACTATAGCCAATAAAATAATCTATTGTCATTTGTCGGTAAAGTTAACTTTGTCAACTGTGAAACTTTAAAAATAAATATTATTTCTAATAAAATACATTCTTATTATATGTGTTTTTGTACATTTTTTGTGTTCTTCGACATACACAATGTGTGCGTTATAATCTTTTGAAATTATTTTTCAATTACAAATAGCACGCTAAAAAAAGATAACCTATTCAATAATTTTTTATAATAAGATATTATTAGGTCTATTACCATAAATTTAACTGCAGTTTATATTATAAAGTATGATATAAATTTTCCTATTAATGTCAATAACATTAATTTTAGTATTTATTTATGCATGATGATACTGCGTTATTTTTCAGATTATAGTTCTATTTTTTAATGACAATGGAGGCCTTTAACCTGAAAAATGACGTGCCTCACATTTTCAATAAAAACTAATAGCATCGTATTCAGCAGGTAGAAATGTATAAAATTCACTATGTTTTTTTACATTTCTCAAAAGTGGATCTTTTCTTAACACTGTTCTTTCTTCCTAGTGTAAAACCAATGTTCAAGGCAGTTCAAAGGTCTACCTCCGCGCAGTTATGAATTAAGTAAATTAATTAGATGACTTGGAATTTTCAGTTTTATGCAATAATTATTTCCATGATGAAACATCGTAATTAAACACATATATTGTACACAAACAAACTTTAATTACATTTCCTTACATTATCATTAATCTCAAATGCTTTTAAATATAATATTATAATTTAATTGTAATCTTTGAATACAATTAAGTTATAATGTTGTAATAAAAAAAAACATTTTAGATTAATAATAATAAATTTTATATAATATGTCCGGACCGAAGATATATGTCATTGATCTTATGACGTAAATAGATTAATGTGCTGTTTTATGCGTATGTACAATGTATTAATAATAATACGCTATATGTAAATATTGTTATACATAATTATCATAAATCACACGTTATGCGTGCGTGATTATATAAAGATCACGCCATGCGCATCAGGAAGGAAGATAAAATAATGTTTAAACGGAGTATTTATCCGCGTTACTTTTTATGGCTTTTTCTTTATGTATGTAATTACGTGGAATTGTCGCGTCATTCCGTAATGAAATTATGCATACGCTATGCAAATTTTGTACTCATAATTGTAAATCGAATCATTTATGCATACGCGATCCGGATTATCACCGGCGATAATTGCATTTGTTATACAAGCTGGCGACAATTCAATGATTACCAAAATTGTTAATTTTATTTTCCTCGACGACGCGGGTTATCGCCGCGTCTCACTTATCGGATTTTTGGAAGGAACAAACGGAATGTTGATGGTCATCGAAAAAAAATGGGCCGCGCGGAATCACGTGACTGCGAATACGACGCCACGCGGCGCTAACCGCAGGAAATTGCTCCAGACGACGAAAACCGAACAACAGGAGAATCGAAGTTGACCGGAGCAACGGTGGTGGCCGGTCAGACTGTAAAAGAAGTGCGACCGCGGTGCGAAAAGATAGTGTTCTCTACGCATGAGAGTTGTCTGCATCGACGAAGATGGAGGTAAGAATTCGTGAAACGCGAAGGATTCGTGAGTTCGACAATTGCACTTATCATGTTTTCTACTTTTAGATCGAAATACTGTCGATGAAATCGTCGAAGGTGATAGCCAATGTGAATGTAAGTAAAGCGCAATAACTGTAAAATCGGATAATTAATTGAAACTTGAACGGAATATGATAATTCGAAATTTGATCGATTGTTTTTTGAAAGGGATCTGCGATACTTTATTTTGTTACATGACGTGTATCTTTATTGCAGGTAAATGCGAACACTACGATAGGCGAAGTGAAACAGGAGTTGCATAAATTAAAAAAAACAGCAAATGTCAATAGACAGAGTCTGAGATTGGATGCTAAGGGAAAATCATTGTCTGACTCAGAAACAATTAAATCCCTGTCACTGAAAACAGGTGGAAAGTTGTATTATAAGGATCTCGGTCCTCAGATCGGTTGGAAGACTGTATTCCTGTTGGAATATGCAGGACCTCTAGTGGTATACCTTTGGTTGTATCAACGTCCTTGGCTGTTTTATGGAAACGTGGATACCAGTAATTTTCACTATATAGTTAAGTAAGTCACTGTAATTATGTAACATTATTAAAATTATAATCTATATACATATATAATGTATGTTTTATATAAACATTTCTTTTGTTGTGCTTATTATACATAAGCAATTTTTTTTCTATTTGTAGATGTGCAGCAGGTGCCTGGTCGATACATTATGCTAAACGTCTCTTAGAGACTATATTTGTTCACCGTTTTAGTCATGCAACAATGCCATTGCGTAACCTATTCAAAAATTGCTCCTATTATTGGCTTTTTGCTATGTATGTGGCGTATCACACAAACCATCCATTATATACAGCTCCTTCCAAGTTCCAATTCCATATTGGATCGATAATATTTGTGCTGTGCGAGCTGGGCAATCTCAGTATCCACTTAGCTCTGAGGAATTTGAGACCATCAGGCACTACGGTCAGGAAAGTCCCGATGCCGACCAAAAATCCTTTCACTGCACTCTTCTTACTTGTCTCCTGTCCTAATTACACGTATGAGATAGGCAGTTGGATCGGTTTTACTGTAATGACGTCGTGTCTTCCAGGTATGCTTATACAGCTAAAATTTTATTTATGATTATTTGATCTTTAACATCGAATGCAAATGAAACAATTGTACGAGTCTTATGTTTTAATTTTCAGCTGGTCTGTTCACGCTTGCCGGTGCATATCAAATGACCGTGTGGGCACTGGGCAAGCACAAGGCGTATAAGAAAGAATTCTCGCATTATCCGAAAAACCGCAAAGCCATTATTCCGTTCATTCTTTAAATTAAGGCATTTATTTACAGAATATCGGTAATACCATGTTGATTCTATTTTGTTACTGGTTTTGTTTTATTTTTTTTTTTTAAAGAATATTAAGTTTAGCGATTATGACAAACATGTGATCAACAATAGTGTCAATTTCTAGTATAAAATGAAATCTGTAAAACAACAAAAGATATATAAGCATTTTAATTCCAATTTTTTATTTTTATACAAGTCTTAGGGGGAGGTTCATTTCTGTTTTATGAAATACTATATCTTACAAACATGGCATGATATACAGCGCTCTTATTTCTTTGAACAAATATATATACGTATATAATTATAATATAAAAAAACATATAT
>NW_017305451.1:2860912-2887329 GCF_001594115.1 Trachymyrmex septentrionalis
AATATTTAAGTTCCTGAGAAAATGATTAAATGTCACAAACTTGTTCAAGATAATGTCTTTTCTTCCTTTTCTTCACAAGGAATCTTGCTCAACAATTGCCTAATATTTTCCTTTAATGCTGAAATAACCTGCTGATATTCATGTATTTGCTTCATATATTTCTCCTGCAATTCCTGGTGTTCGTGAAACGCTTGTTCCAAGATTTTTCTCGCTTCTGCAGGTCGCACATCTTTTTTCGTTAATCCCAGCAAATTCTCCATATACAAATTGCGTTCTCGCGTTTGCTTCAACTCTTGTCTCAATGCGTTCAATTCCACAGTAAGCATACTGTTTTCCTCCGTCAATCTCAATTCTTTGTCACCGATAGACGTATCCTCCTGGAACATCTGCTTCTTCAGAGACGCGATAATCTTTTCCAGTTGATCCTTTTGCTTGATGAATTCGCACTGCGCATCTATGTCCGCTTTGCGACTACGTAGAATTTCATCATCCGCGCTATATTTATGATATAAATTGATCACCGCGGTTTTCAGAGCGTTCGGTTCTTGTACGAGTTCCGAGACTTCAAAAATTTCGACGCGAATTTTTCGTAACTGCTGCTGAGACCTTGTGTTCTTATGGATTTCGCGGTCTTTCTCTCGGCGTGCGGTCTTCAATTTTTCCCGCTCTTCGTATAGCTGCCGCTCCAACTTTTCATTTGTCTTTTGAAGACTCATGAGCTCCTCCTGCATATTCCGAATACTATTCTTCAGCTCCTGTATCTCCTGATCCTTCGGTTGCATTTGATTCCTCAACTCATCAATCTTAAAATTCAACACAAACTTGAATTTCTCCAATTCCTGATTCGTTCGCTTCATATCATATATCTGTTCCTCTTTATTCCGAATAGTAGCGTCCCTCTCGATGATTTCCTTCTTTAGATCCATTATTTGCTTCTCAAGATCCTGTATATGTTTGTGAAATTGCGTATATTCGCCTTGCACCCGATTCACTTGCCTCTTTAGATCATCAACGTCTCTCTGACTGGCCATGAATTTGTTTCGCATTACTCCAGCCTCTCCTTTCAGTTTCAAACTGATCTGCTTTTCCTCATATAAGAGATTCTCGTACTTCGTACGTATCTCGAGAATCTCACGATCCGCGTCATCCTCTACTTGCCTCATCAAATGTTCATGAACGCGCTCCTTATGCATCATTTCGTCGAATGTTTCTTCCAGTTGTGTTTTCTTCTCGTAAAGCATAGCTTCGTATTTCGCCACGGTTGTTTGCAATTGCTCCGCGTCGCGTTTCTCAAGATCTTTTAATTGCTTCTCGAAGTTCTCTCGCATAGCATTAGTACGTTCTTCGAACGCCTGATACTTGTCGTATTCCGTAATCAACTTGGCCTCATAATTATTTTCCATTTGTTGCATCGCCTCCTCGTGCGACGCTTTCATCCTCACGATACTTATGTTTATATTGTTCATTTCATTTTTGTGATCTTCCCGATCCGTATCTATTTTGTCTACAAGTTCTTTGATTGCTTCGCAATAGCCTTGGTGCACCTCACGTAATTTATCGTTGTGCTGAACATCAATCTGCCGCAGTCTATATGCGTGTTCCGTTTCCAATTCTCTCAATCTCACTGTCAGATTTTGGATGCTGTGTATCTTTTCCTTTAAGTCACTTTTACCGATTAATACTTCGTCCGTGTACGGCAAATCTCTGCTCAGCTTCATTTTCCCTTCGGGAAAGTATAGCTTCCAAATGCACAAACTGCCGTCCTTTGCAACTGAGATCAGATAATTTTCGTTGTAAGAGATTGCGATCTAAGGAAGAAGGAAATAGAACGATTAAGAGAACAATTTATATCTTCATTTATTCTCACTGTATTAAGAGACAGAGAGATACCTCCGTGATGTCGACGCAGTGCATGTGGAAGTCCATTGATTCTATTGGAGTTTGAAGCGGACTTTTCAATGAAATGATGATACCACTGGGAGAAGTTATGAATAACGTTAGATCATCTTTCCCCATGATAATTTGTTGCATTTCTTTGCCAGGCAATTGGAACTCTCGTACTATCTGAAAAAGAACATATCCCAGTCAGCAAAATGTTAGCAATTTGCTTACAAATTGATGCAAATTTGATAAAAAATATTAACAAATTGACATCAATTATATTCACATTAAGCTTACGTTTTGCGGACAAGGCTTACTAACATAATGTAAAATCAAATTGTTGACAAAAACTGAGGAAGTTTTGATCGATTATTGCAATCAATTTAACAAGCTTGTACACGATTTTTGCCGGCCGATAATTCGTTCTTATATTACGTCAACAGATTTTGTTGCACATCTGCCATCAATTTGCTGACATCATTGAATATAACAGAATTTGCATCAAATTTGAAGTTTTTTTAATAACAAAATGTATGGCGAGCATTTGACAAAATTTGTTTTTAACTTGACTGATTAAGTAAAAGATATAATTCCAAAAGCAATCACATAATTTTAAAAATAAAAATAAAAGATATCAAGATATACCTCATTCTCCTTGATTTCGCGTATGTGATCATCCTGTGCGATTAAGTAAATGAACGACGCGTCCGAGGAAAGCGCAATGTCATGTAGGACGAAGGTTTTCCAAAAAAACTCGCTGGATCGCGTGCCAGTGGTCATGTCCCACTCATATATAGAACCTTCCGTACCCATGCTTAGTATTTTTAGGTCCGTCTGCGACCAGAGAAGCGTCTTCACCTTGCCTGTGTGTCCCTTGAAGATAAAGGGATTGTGGAAGCTAATAGTGGTGTACACCTGTATGACGTTGACGTTGACCGCGGCGAATAGATGACCATTGTGACTAAAGCGAACTGTCTTGCAATTTCTGATGGCGATCTCATGCATCGGTAGCAGATTGTCGATCAGGATGCTCATGAAGCGTAATTTGTCGGTGAAGCCGATCAGACAGAATAGTCCCATCGGATGCAATGCGACACTGAATATATCTTCTTCATACTGCTTCAGCATAATAAGGCTTTCTGTTTCAAAATCCCACAGCCGAACGCTATGATCAAATTCACCGCATGTCATGAAGACCGGCTTCCACGCGCACATAGAGAGGCCACTGATGGGACCATGATGTAACGGCTGGCCCATGATCTCCATTTTCTGTGGTTCCGGGTCCATCTGCAGATCTGGACCCCACAGCGTCGCGTAATACAGTTGGGACCAGCCGGTGGTGACGATCAATCGGTCAAAGCTGGGATTCACATTGATCGTGTGGATCTTGTAAAGATTCGGGTCGTCGTCCTTTACCATTCGCTGTGGAATCACGTAAACGTTCCTCTTCGTGTACTTGTGTTTCCCTTCTTTTTCGAAGAGTATGATGGTTCCTCCGCCGTACGCATAGGCAAATCCACGTGGAAATGCGATCAAGCAGCGCACGTTCTGTTGCCACACAAAGTCCTCGCCGATTCCTAGTGTTACCTGTGAGCCGGTGACGATGGGCATAACGTACTCCTCGCGAATCTTGAGATTCATTGTTACGGTATCAATCATCCTGTACACGTTTTTAAGATCGCCGTTCTCCAGGTAGAGCATACGGCCATCCTGGGTGCCAACCATGAGTCTGTCGCCGTCCAACCAAGCCATCGAACAGACAAGGAGGTTCTCCGCTTTAGCGAAACCATACGGGCGCCACACCGTCTCAGAAACGATAAGAAACTTAAAGGTATAAGCACCACCGACCGCTACCACTGTCGCGTCTGTTGGATTGCAGGATAACACGTCGGCGATCGCCAAAGGATTTTGTGGATTGGCCAGCTTAAACGTTGACTCAACCTTGCCCTTTTCCCAATTGTAAAAGAGCATCGTTTGATCGGGTTCGCTAGTAATTGCTACCAGATTCTTACTATCGAAAGTAAAACTTATACACGTAAAACTGGTTACTCCTGGAGCGTCAAAAGGTATCCCAAGCAGCTTCCTACGCTTCAGAGAGGTGATATCATAGATGGATATGGTAGGTTTGTCTCCTATATCGGATATAGCAACAAATTTCCTGAAATTATAAATTATTTAATTACAATCTGTATATAAAAAAATAGAGGAAGATTAAAATGTATCAACACAAACATCTTATAACTTATGAAATTATCTTTTTATTTTTCCATCTTTGTAAATTGTTACGTTTCCTTCCCCTAATAAACAATTTATTAGCGATACATTAAATTTGTTCTGTTTAACAAAATTTCTTGTACAATTTGTCATTCTCTTTCCTCTTTTTTTTCACATTGAAAAAAATAGATGAACTGTGCAAGAAATTCAGCTAAAAAGTATAGATCTATTAAACTTAAGGATATATTGAGCTAACATGAGATCAATATTGTGCCAATAAATTGTGCTTCCTATATTAGGGTTTTATTAAAATTGAAAATCTGAAAGTTTGCTTCAATTAATTCAGTTTCATATCATTGAATGAGTTTCTCTTTATTCTATTTATTTTCTTTCATGGACGAATGTGCTTGTCACTTCATCAAGTTTACTTACTTGTTGGGCGAGACACACATGCCGTTTGCGTCATAATATCTTTCAGGTAATCGAATCAGCTTCTGCTGACGCTGAAGAATATTGTGAATGGCTATTGCATTGCCGACTGGATATAAAACTTCCGCATCTGTGATATAATGCGCATTGTTGGCAATGTCTGTCTTCAAACCATATAAAACGCGAGTTTGCAGGGACACAGCCATCTCGCTCGAGAGCTACTTTTACGAAAACAATAACTTTTCTTTTGTATCTAAAAGGATTTCCTTTCTTAACTATATTTTCCACAATGTTTTCACAAGTTTTCTCCTTTTTTTCTTTATTCGAATATAAACATACTCCATTTCAAAGATATATGGAATGCGCCTGAAAAAGACAAATGAAGTTTGTTTTCTGCGGCTGCAAATGTACACTTTTGAAAATTAAAGCGAGATAGATATATGTTTGATATTTGTCGAAAACGAGAAAGAGAGTTCTATATATAGTGCAGTCTAGTGCAGGAATAGCAAACAGGCTAATTGATTCATAATATATAGAGAATTGTTTACATCTCCCTGGAAACGGTGCATCTTAGGCTGCGTTCCAAGTTCATACATGAAACGATACATTATCAAACGAGAATGGATTAAAATGGATTAAAATACTAGTAGATTCAGATTTTCAGAAATACAGATTTATGAATGTTAAAATAAATCCTTTTTAATCCTGAATGCATTTTTATTCATTAATAGGAATAGACATGGAGTATACTTCTATGCTTTTCAATCTAAAAATAATATAGTAAAATAAATATAATAACACTCAACAATTTGCAAAGCAATATAAAAATTCTTGATAACGACCAATAAACAAGCAAAAGAGATGTTAGAATAATAATAATTTAATTATTATTGTATTATAGTTAATACATAAAAATAATTCAGTAAACATTTTGACTTACAGTCTTCCTCAATAAAATATGAATACAATTAAATTAATTAAAATATTAAATTCTACAATTTAATATATCAAAATAAAGTGACATTCTAAAAATATCATCCGTCCTCTTCGAGATTATTACATCGAAATAATTTTTGTCACACCATGTTCAAAACGAATATATGACAGTCAAAATTATTCAAACCAGATCCCCGTTTGACAGCGAGAATCGTGTTAGTTCTTTGTATGTAATATGAGTCAAGATATAAAATTGTTCTAAATAAAATTAATTTTTAGAATTATGAATGTGTATTATTAAAAAAACTGTCTTTTTAAAAATAAAATATTGATTAAACTTACATAACATGATATAATTTTGAAAAAAGAATCCATCAACAATAGTAATCATAATAAATTAAAGTCTAGATAATTGCAATTGTAATGTAGTAATAACTTGAATATGATAAAGATTATCGACTAAGATAACACTCAGATAGTGTATGTCATATTATACTTACATAAAGAAATTCACAATATTTTGTGTAAGCCTGATCGTTATTGATTACAATATTACAGTTAGTAAGAGAGAAAACGCTATTGGCTAACAATATGTGATAGTTCTCTTGTAGTATGTTAAAATATGCTTTATCCAACAACTCAATATCATACAATTGATACTATTTTTTTGTTCTTTTATGTGAATCATCTCCGTGATTAATTTTTTTTTATAATTATGTCCAATTTCTAGTATTTTGGCATTCTTAATCAGAATGCATCCTTAAATGCATACATTTATCTATTTAATGTATTAATTTTTACATATTTATAATTAAATTGATACTTGACTTTTTCATAAAGTAAGTGTTGAATGATTTAAATTTAGATATACAGAATAAAATCCGCTTTAAACGATTTATCATTTCTGCCGAAATTCGGAATAAAATTCTATAATTGGACAGAATACACACACCTGTATTAAAATTATCAAAATTAGCGCCGAGATACTACCGTGTCTTCTGATACTAGAGAGAGCCGACTTTATTAGATAAATTTATACGACTATCGAATGGGCTCGGGGATAATTGAAGAGTTTGATGTTACCAACTGGAGACGTAAAAATTTTAAAAATATTTCATAATAAAATATGTATTAAATTTATCAGATATTTATTATTTATTCTTTATAAATAAGCATATTTATAAAAAAAATATAATAATATTATATATGTTGTCACACAACGAAATTGCATTTTCTCCATAATTATCATGCATGGATAATAACAATAAAAGTGAAATTTTTAATAAAAATTGATTCAATATCGGATATCAATCGAAAATAATGCTTATCTATGAAACATTAATAATAAATCATACAATTAATATTGTATATTATGAGGTACTCACAGGATAATCATCAAAATTTTAGTAGCACGCAAATAAAACTGGTCTTTATAATACTTTATCGATGATTGAGGAAGCAACTGCGAACGGTTCCATTCAGAAATCACTTTGCTCGAAACCGCCGTGTTTTGGCGCCAAATCGTGTTTGGGTGCCAAGGATTGACGTAAAAGGTTTCCATCGGTTAATCCAACCGTGTATCACCATTGCACGATTTTATCATTAATACCAGGTATTTATTCTTTTAATGCTTTTATGCGCCGACATCTCAACGTTGTTTGCTTGCAATGTTCTAACCTATTTTGATTTTTATTTCCAAGGTCGAATTCTTAAAGTCAAGAAAAACCGGAGTTCTAACGACCGCATATTATTTTCCTCAGTTCTACCGTTGATTCTTTATAAAAATGGAAGATTCAACAACAGCACGTCTAAAGAAGCTAGTTGCAGACAGTAACGAAGTCCTGGAACTCAGATTAATCCGCAACCTCGATGATTTGCATTTGGAAGAGGCTATCTTCAAACCAGAGATGACTTATCAAGTATTCGGAGATAGGTTTGTTGTTATAATATTAATTTATTGAAATTTATGTTTTTTATTAATTACTATGTAAACATTATAAGCATGATGCATCATCCTTATCCTATCATTTATCCTTGTTATTTATCGAATAAATAAGAATAAATGATGCATTATGTACATTATGCGTGAAATATATATATGTGTATTGTATTTTCATGTATGTGTGGATCTTGTTATTCTTATTCTTTTAATTTTTCATAGGGAAATAATATTTGGTTATTTGGACCTGAAAATACAGCTGTTCTATTCGGCAGGCTCTTTGGAAACATATTTGGGAATGAAATATACTGAGAAAGTAAATGCAAAACATGAGGGAGTCGAAGCCGATGAGGTGTTAACAAAGATCATTCCAAAGCTCGCTCCTGATGTTCACTATAGCTTAGCGAATTTTACTAAGACGCTTGCCAAGGATGATACATTTATACCATATGGAGAATTGATACAATCTTTCTCAATAAACGGTATCTAATTCTCTTATTTCTGTTTCTATACATGTGACTTCAAATTTAAAAGCCATAACGATTACTATTACTGTTTTTATTGAATGATATGTAGATGAAGGCACAACAAGGCAATTTGTAGTTTATAAAGCAGATATGGGTTACAAAGGATTCAAAGAATATCATCAAAGAATTCAAACATTCCTTCTTTGGTACATAGATGCGGCTCTTTTTATTGATATCGATGACGAACAATGGCAGTATTTTAATTTGTAAGTCATTCGATATCCTATTATTCAAACCAATATATAGGTGTGTATAATATACATGATCTTCATTGAATAATCACTTTTCTGAAATAGATTCGAAAAATATACGACGTCTGTAGGTACTACCCGATATGCGACAATTGGTTTCGCTACTGTGTATCAATATTATGCTTATCCACAACATATCCGGCCACGCATCGCTCAATTTTTAATTTTACCACCATTTCGAAGAATAGGTCTTGGTAAACATTTGTTGCAAGCGATTTATCGCGAATACATAGGAAGGCGCGAAGTTAAAGATATAACAGGTAATCCTCGGCAAAAACTGTATTTCGCATGTATGCACTGCTATTACTGGAAATTTGTAATTTACATCACGTATACTACAGACTTTCAGTACTAGCGTATATTATGACCGTTGTTTATTTTGAAGGGTTCGAATTTGAACTTCAAAACTTTGATATTAAAATCTTTGAAAAACTTGGAACAATAAAAATTATACAATTATTAATTTAATATGATTGTAATAGTAATGAAAATATTTTCATTAAAAAATATATACATAATATTTATAAATATATATTATGAATATATTTTCGTTTTTTTTTTCATTCGCATAAATATATTTTTTAAACGTCGAAAGTTTAACTTTGAAGATTTGAATTCTTCCTAAGCTTCACATCTTCGAAGTTACTAAAAGTAATAATTCTAATTTTTATATGAATACGGCCAACATTGCGCGTTAATGATGCATTTTAATAAATCTATATTTACAGTGGAAAGTCCGTCCGAAGATTTTCAAAGACTACGAAACTATGTGGACGCCTTAAATTGCAGCACATTGTCCAGTTTCGCGCCAAAACGTTTAAAGCATGGTTTTGATAATGAAATGATTGTTGAGGCTAGAAATGCATTAAGAATAAACAAGGTACCTATTAACATGTGATTTATTTTGTATTATCATCGTTTGTTTTGTTCTCCTTTCTCTCTACTTTATAAATATTTTATTCACAGAAACAGGCTCGCATAGTGTATGAAATTCTACGATTGCAGGCGACAAATGTCGCGGACGCAGAAGAATATCGAGCGTACAGAATAGATGTGAAGAAAAGACTGAATATACCATTTAAAAGAAAACAGAATGAGGAGATGAAAATAGAGCGCGCGTTGAAGAATACCGGGGATAAAAGCACGTATACGAATGGTAATGGACTTCCATCCGATGAGCAACGCAAAGAGATACTAGAAAAGGAATACCGGATCTTGGAAGAGGAATACAAAATGGTCATTAAGCGGTTGGATTACGCTTCTGAGCTGTGAAATGTTATGTGAATTGAATGCGCATTGATTAATTAAAACAGCCGATGGTGCCATTTTGGCTCCGCTAATTATTTTAACCCTTCTATCTTGCATTAGATATACAGAATATTGAAAATATGTGAATATAATATTTCTAACGATATAAATAATGTAATAAATACAAAAATAATTTTTCACTAACCAAGAGATAGGAAATTATCAAATTGGCACCTTCGACAGTTCTAACGGAATACTATCAGCGTTTCTAGTGTTAATTAAAAAATGTTTAAGCTGTGAAAACAAATATATGAATAATTTCCAACGTTTTATATTTGTGTACAGATATGTCAATTCATTAAATTTATCTTGCTTTTCTACTTTTATGATGTTTAATTGTTTTCGATTATTACTTCGATAGGGTCGAACTCGGTTCAAGTTCATTGGCCCATGTCAGCTTATCGTCAAAATGGTTAAGTAACCGCTCTTGCGAATTTTTCAAAATTTTTAGTATAAGATTCGTCACCATCGTCAAGATAAAGAAATAGAATAGTACGGTAAATGTCTTGTGATAATTTGCTTTGTCGAATGCACGAATGGAGATTCTGCAACATCGTCTAGTTATTCACATTCATGATGCGATTTGTGTCTAAACATCGAATAAAGTGAGAACGGTTAATTAAGAATTATGGTAATGCAGCGGGTAGAATGTCGTCTATCGTCCTACAAATCTCATGTCGCAATTGAGCCATACACCATCCGAGGAGGTCATACTGTTAGCCCGGGGTTACAAGCTGGGGAGGAAGCTCGGTGAAGGTTGTTATGCAAAAGTCTGTATTCTAATTAAAAAATATTTATTATTCCTGTCAGACATTTTAAATAGCATTAATTCTCTCGTTATAGGTGTATTTAGCCGAATATAAGCCGGAACATGACACAGAAAGGAATAGCGTCCTGGCCTGTAAAATAATTGACACTGTTAATACACCAAAGGACTTTGTTCTGAAGTTCCTGCCACGTGAGCTGAACATTCTGATAAAACTGAATCATCCACATGTAGTGCATGTTCACAGTATCTTCCAAAGGCGTACCAAGTATTTCATATTCATGCGCTTTGCTGAGAATGGCGATCTTTTTAATTATATACTGAAGAACGGCAGAGTGACAGAGAGTCAAGCTCGTGTGTGGTTTAGACAACTTGCTTTAGGTATCGTGATACTTCTATCTTGAAGAAACAGCATTAACTATAATACTGCTATAAGTGAATTTTCATCTGAGTGCTAATTTAAATATTTGCTGTTGGGTAGATTGTTGAAGTTCATATTTTTATATAAAACTAATATTAGTTATTTTAATACCTGTGCAACCTATAAAGTAGATATAAAAAGGTATAAAAAAGTTCTTAATTTCATGAGCGAATTTTTATTCAGAGTAGTGTTAATTTAAAAAAAATATGAACATTCCAGGATTGATTTATTAAAAAAATCAATCACGAATGCAATTAATAAAAGTAATTAATAATTATAATTTGACGAGTTAGATTTGTGCATTTAACATGCATTTGTTTGCGGATGTTTTCTCTAATGCGTCTTCATTTACCAGGTCTTCAATATCTACACGAGATGGAAATAGCGCATCGCGACATCAAATGCGAAAACGTTCTTGTCACGTCAAATTTCAACGTCAAACTGGCGGACTTTGGTTTTGCTCGATACATGATTGACAGCCATGGCAAGCACGTTCTGAGCGATACGTATTGCGGTTCGCTGTCGTACGCAGCGCCGGAGATCCTCCGTGGTTACCCGTATAATCCAAAGATGTCCGATGTATGGGCACTGGGCGTGATTCTCTACATAATGTTGAACAAGTCCATGCCATTTGACGAGGAGAACCTAAAGCGCCTATACGAGCTGCAAATAGCGCGCAAATGGAAATTCCGCAGCAAAGTAATCAGCAGTCTAACCGATTGTGTGAAGAAGCTTGTAGGCAATTTGCTCGAGCCGGAAGTATCTAAACGCTGGCATTTGGACCAGATCATACAGAGCGATTGGATCGCCATGGATCCGCGCCTCCTGATTCTTACGCCCGCAGAGCAGATCGCGCTTAATAAAGCGATTGAGGAACGCAAGAAGTTCGAAGAGAAGCTTAGGAAGGAATCGGTATGGGCGGAGATAGTCCCAATCTCTTACAATTGTTGCTCCTAGACATTCTTTATAAGTCTAAATGCCTCTTAGTATCGTTTCCGTCGTACATCGTAGTGATGATGCGTAAAACGTTGCTGATTATCCATTTGGTGTACACGCGCATCTTGTCGAGCATTCGATTGCGAGACTACCTCGAATAATTTTGCAATATGTGCTCTCCGAGCGTGTCAATTTTCTTACGTTTCGTAGAAAAAAATATATAACTAAAGAGAACACGCATAATGCAAGTGACGTCATAAAATTACGAATGATCGATTTTCAGACACAACAGAAAATCGAGAAGACAGAAATGATTGACGAGCACAAAAACGACAAAATGGAAGAAATAACGATCCTTAAAGACGCTTCAAAAGTACGTGCCATTATAATTAATTATATATTAAGCTAATGTTAAACGGCAAAATTTTCTTATTTCTTAGGGGACAATTTCCACACTTATGACAGCCTAAGTTTAACTTAAAAATTGGTTCTTCCCGATCTGTAATATTCGCCTTTTTACATTCTTATTCATTTGTGATAATAAACTAGAAATAATTTGATGCAATGCAGTTCAATATATTTTTAGCGCAGTTAATATAGATACAATTAATATACATATCTACAAATTTTCATCTTGCGTTTTTCTCTTTTTTTATTTCAAGCTACTGCAAGTAAGAACGATAAATATAAAGTAAATACTTATGTATGGGTACACACCGAATTTCTCGAATTTGAATAAACTCTCTACAGATATTACTAAGAAATAACACTTTACGCGTACTAGTTGCCGACATATCGTGCTTTTAAAACGGTCGTGCTGTTCTCTGTTGTTGCTTTGACATAATAATTGGCATCGAAAATGAAGGTCTTTATTTGCCCCTCCAGAGATATTTTAAAAATGTGTTCCGGACGGAAAAGTCCTCCGAGATTCCACATACCATCGGATCGTATTAACAGATGTTGACCATTCGGTATCTTACTGATTACAAACGAACTCGAACCTGGTAAAACGTATTGATTGAGTTCGTTCCACGCGTGATAACGCAATATTAAGATTTCCTCGAACAATCGCAAAAAAATCCATAACGAATAATCGATTGATTCCACAAATACTTCGAGTATATCAGGCACATATAATCCTGTCAAATATTATTTTGTAATATTACACAATTCTTCATTACTATAATATGATTAAATATTTCTTCGTGAGACTTACCTGCTACCTGATAAAATTGTTCATCGGTATACGAATAAATTGAGACGAAATCTTTTGACACTAATACTAGAAACATAGTATCATCCAGCAGTATCAATTTCTTCGTCATAACCGCGCTGATATTTATACCGGCGATAGCATACAATAATTCCGTATCGTTACAAATTGAAGACGTACTCTCTGACTCGCAAAGACAGGTACTGTTAAGATTCATGTCCTCTGTGTTAGAAATATTAGAAATGGTTTGCAATACATCCTTGTCCACTACTTCAAATTTATTCACATAAATAGCACGATCTGCGCACAAAATGATCAATAATATTTTGTTGAATTAACATCCATTCTTAAATGCTATTTAATGATCTGAATGTATAACTTACTTTGCAATGCAGTTGTTATATCTTCCGTCAATGTCATGACTTCCGTCATTCTATCAAAAACTATGTCTATTTTATTTTTCGCAATATTTGTTAAGTTTAACCCTTCGTAGAGTCCACCGATTGTGATGTTCCCAAAAATTTCAATTTCATTTCTGAAATCCATCTTACTTTCTATCGTCTGCATCGCTTTACGTTTCTTCATTTGATTGTTTATTAACTCCGTCAGATTTACATTATTCACAGTACCATCAATAACAAGAGATGTTGCATTAAGCTGCCCTTGTATCCTCTTGGTTCCAAACAGCGTTTGATTTCCACATTTCAGTAACGCGTCTTCGATATTGCGACCCATAATCGTACCTTTGACGCTAAAAAAAAAAGTAAGAGTTCTTAACGACATTTAACAAAAATATTGTTTTAATAGAAATATCAATTACCTCAAATTATTCAAAGTAATGTTGGTAAAAGTTTTTTGACCTTTAATCACCAACAACTTCTGACATTTTTTAGTTACAGCATATTTAGTAAAGTTCGAAAAGTTTATATTTAATGCCTGGAGATTTTTAGTCGTCAAGCTTAATATCATTTTCTTACCGGTGATAACGTTACGTTTTGTATCACGCCTAACAATATCCGTATTTAAATCGATTCCGTTAAATTTACCATCCCAAATCATATTATCTAAATTAAAAATATAATTTATTTTTTTTAATTCATCTTTTTAAGAAAAATAATGTTCTCTGTCTTACTTATGTACAATTCTTCAAAACGCCACGCAGCAGCAACAGTTTGCGTCGTATTTTTCATCAAGGAGTTAGTCAGCAAATTATTCAAATTCAAGTCTGAAGATTGTAAAATTGAATTATTTTCTGCGTTCATAGAAGGCACCTCAACATTCTTAAACGACGAAGCTACAGTAATATGCTGTGTTTCTGTTTTGCTTAAAAATTTGCATTTCATATCCTTCCACATGTTCAGATTCAATGAATTGTTAGAATGCTGAAAAAATTATTAAATTTCTTATGGTTAATATTATTTTTTTATACGTAAGATATCTTTTGTTTTATTTTTATGTTTTTACCTTTAAGATGATATCTCCTGTTAAAGTAATATTTTCAAAGTATATATTGTTACCACATAAAGTTGTGTCCTGATTTGCCATCCATAAATTTTCAGATAATTGTTTTAGATTCACATTCTTTATATTTTCTATAACTGGCTCCTTCAAAAATCTGACTGATCCTAAAGTAGAAATATTTACATACATCATTAAAATCCTGTCGTCATAAAATATAATTAGTAAATTCCATCACTGTACCTTCTATAATAAATGTCGATGGTGCATTGCTTGCGACGTAACCAAAAGTCTGAGGCACGTTTATCACATGTGTACTTAGAGTAGTAGAAATCTGTTTTGAACCTAAATTAAGATTTGTATCTAAATGCGGAAGTTTTAACGTCGAGCGGGAAGCATATATGTTGCTTGACGTAAAACCACGAGCTGCAAAAAGATATAAATTGCTTTCAAGATATAAATTACGCATTAAATTTTTATTTCAAATTAATGGGAAAATATTACACATAAACTTACCGAATGTTACGTGTCCTAAAGATATCAGATCATCTACCTTCAGTACATTTTCCATAAAAGATTGTATGTTTATATCGTTGATTTTTCCAATGTCGCTATCTCCTTTTATAATTACGTTCTTTACTCTTGTAGGTAAAGAGAGATTGAAGTAGGCTGGCGTTTCGAGATTGTTAACGACGAGTTTCTTAAGATTTACTGGTCCTTTGATGTGACTTTCACCTGTCCACTCGTTCACTGCAATTTTTAGGTCTACATAATATCGAGTGTAGTGTGGAACTTAGACCAATTTAAATTATTTTTACTTTTTATATTTATTCCTTTAATTTTTGACGCTGATATGTTCTTTACAAAAACCTGACCCGTGAATAGCTTCGCTGAAAAGTCAATGCTGTGCAAATCTGACACCGAATCGAAAACAGTCGTATTCAGATTTTGAGCTCCAAGAACATGTGAAACATTTAAATTTTTTACAAATATATCGCCCATTTTTATTGAAGAAGTTCTAATTTCCGGAGTGATGACTTCTTTTGCACATAGGGGAATCGTCAATCTGCAAGTATATATTTTTAGAGGATGTAAAATTTTTAGAGGGTGCTTCATAAAACAAAAAGATATGTGTACTTTGGAATGGGAAGGTTTTGATGGGCAGCGCTTGACAAAGTGACACTATTATTCGTGTATTTTGTTCCAGAAATAACAATAATTTCAGCAGAATTTTTCGTTACGAAATTCGTGGTAACGAAGTCCCACATAGTCACGTTGCTCCATTGCTGAAAACGAAAATATAAAGTAAATTCAAAATTGTCATGCACGCGCACACAAACATAAATTTTTAAATAATTACTGTTTTGTTGCTGGATAATATCAAATGTACCGATACGTTAGAATCTAACGGTATAGTATCCTCTAAGATTTCTTTCATCGACAGCCCACGAGACCTGACGATATCTTTAGCTTTAACGAAGTTGCTAAACGTTACGTTCTGCAGGAAACGATCACCAGACAATACCAACGGTGTGAGAATCTCTTTCAAAGGCTTTAATCTTTCAATTCCTCTGCCTGTTATTTTGCCTGATGTTTTGACAAGTCCTGTAAGTCTTACTTTTGTAGCAGTTATCGAACCGTGCATTATAGTGATGGGACCATTTAATGGCAAAAAGAATTCGTCCTTGGTTAGATATAAATCTTTTACTCTCGCCTCTTTCATGTACACTGTTTGCTCAATGCTTCTTGTCGCAATGTCTAAAGGAATTGAAACGTCTGTCGCACGCAAATTGGCGAAAACATGATTACCTAAAATTCATATATTAAACATAATGTAATACAGAATATGTAATAAAGAAACACAATCAGCACAGTGCATTAAATCACCTGTAATTACTTGATCTCCTGAAACTTTCAAAGCTCTTTCTTGCAGATCTCGCATTAGTATCCCGTTAATAGATTTCTTAACGAAAATATCATCTATCTTAAAATTAGGAACAGGGCATCTCCAGTCAAATAGTGTCTTTACTTTCAATTTGGCGAGCCGTAGGACCTCATTGGGTTTGGATTTCACATATTTGGGTTTAATCCCGCCATCTGTAATTATACGATGAATATGACAATTCGTTTTACAGTTGATTGTGAGCTTTTTGCCATGCAAGACTGTATGCTTAGATTTTTCAGCATCTTCTGTTCTTTGTGTCAAGAGGCTGTTTGTCAGATTTAATTTTGCAATTATACTCTTGTATCGCTCCGTCAACTGGATCAATTCCTCTGCATTCTGACCGTTAATCTAGCAACATTCAAATACAAAATTATTTTAATCGAGTTAATATGAAATTTTATTTTTTATTTAAACTGACAGAAATCGAGAGATAGTGTTTTACATTCTGCATACGAAGCTGACCGATGTGCGCGTTCGAAATCACGGGACTCTTTAAATCTGGAAGTTTTTTCAAAGTTCTCTGAGACGCCTGTTGTTTGGTCTCGAAACACCAAGTGGCTGTTTCGTCCAGCAAAGATTTCCACGTTTTCTTTACCGTCCAAGTAGGATTTAAGAATTTCCATTCTCCAGCCTGATCCTGTATTACGAGCATGTCTTCGTCATATGAGCGAATAGAACGAATTTGTCGAAATTTGTTCGATAATTTCGTACGCAATCTTAAAAATCTCCAGCCGTTGTATTGATAAATTCCTACGGTATTCTGTTCCACTGAAAATAGGACGACGGTGTTGCCCATTGTCAAGGAAAGAATCTGTCTCGTCGGAGCGATTTTTTGAAATGGCACGAAGCGGCCGTACATCTCCTTGTACAAGATCGTAGACTCATTACCGGCTAAAACTAGAAAGCGCTCTTCGAAATGACCCTCTTTGAAGTGAAACGAACTGACGTCGTTGGCGTAATGTAATTTTTGTATCTCTACGAATTTGTTAGAACGCATAGAAAACCGGAGTATTTTCGTGAATGATCCTACGACGACAATATGCATGAAACTTTTGCTCTGAAAAGGCAAGAGTTTTCTTGCTCCATAGAATAACGTATCAATCTTGTCGAAGTTCTCTCCGAGCCAGACGAATATAGATATTTTTGTTTCCGAAGCAATTCCTAAATACAGCTGATTCATTTCGAGCCAGATATGCGTATGCATCACTTCGAGAATTTCGATCTCTTGTTTGAACTGCAATTCGTATGTTCCATTTTCGTCCTTGCTAAGACACAGAATAACGATTCCTTCGAAATCCTTCTGCACGACTATAAGCGTACCGGCGCTATAATTATATACAATTATCCGTTTTCCATTGGGCTGCGGATATGTTCTGATAAGTTGCGCTTGATTATTCTAAAAATTATATAATTTTACAAAGTGTTTCTTTTTTCTATTATTTTATAAGAAATATAAAATGTAGTTTACAACATACAACCAATTGATAAAATAATATATCTGAGGAATTGACGGCAACTGCGAACCAGAGAAATCGGTTTTCATCCTGTACGAAAAAAAAGGCCGTGTCTTGAAAATCCGGTAAATTGAAGGATAAAGTCTCTTCGAAACTTTGCAGCACGTTTATACCTGTGAATAAAATAAAAACTCGAAATTACAAACGCATTTTTGTAAAATTTATTTCTTATCTCAATATTCAAGAATTAAATTAAAAAGTAAAATAATTATGAGAAATTTTTTAATGGAGAAATGTTTATTTATATCATTTTTAGAATTTGATACATATGATAATATTAAGATTCCTGTACTTTATTTATTACTTTAGATCTAATTTTGTAGATATATCAATATCTTTTAATATTGTTATGCATTAAATTTAAATAAATTCTAAAAATGATATTCTATAAATAAGCAGCCTACATTTAAAACTCCTTGCAATCTCATAAAAATTATTTTTATTTTTAATGTAATATTTTGACACTTTAATTGTTTTAAACATCTTTTTCTTAAGAGATATAACTTCAGTCATAGCAATAAATTAAAAAATTGAACAGATTCATTTTTATAAACAAAGTTTCAAAACAAATTAATTAAATGAAATATAACGAAAGATAAAGATAAAAAATACGCAAGGCAACATGTTCCAAAACGCAGCTGCGCGATAGGATTTTCTACGTGACAATGTCAACATCAGCTGATCTCTCGATAACCTCAACGTCTGAACGCATACACAGTATTTCGTATTATCATCTCGATTCGGCTGACCAGACCGTCGTCAAAAACCGAGCGTAGCAAAGTTGCGAATTGATTCGACGTCCTATCATATGCATCATCGTTTGAGACATGTCTTCTCCGGAAGAGATGATAGAGAGTTTGACAGCACAGTTGAACGAACTGCAAGCATTACAGTCCGTTTACCCAACCGAGCTAGCCGTGACGGACCATGGAGTTTTGGCTGACATTAACGAATACATCGAATGTCCCGATCGTGAACCACCGCGATGGCTGGAGTATGCCATCGCAGTCCCATTGAACGGTGTAATAAACATTTATTTATATATACAACATAATGTTGCCAGATCTACATAAAATTGTATTGTGAAGTTAGCACGCTTATATTAATATAAAAAATAACGACAGTTTCAGTCTCACTTTTCATAGTTTTTCAATTTCTTAGCAAAATAAAAAAAAGTTTCGCATTTTTTACACTCAAAAATCAAATTTGAAAATATGGCATGTTAACTTCACTAATCTAAGACATTTAGTCGACATCTTTTTCCCTCTTAAAGTACAAGAAAACTAATATTTCCACTTTTGGCTACAGTTTCCATTAGTAATGCTCGAATACTAGTAAAACATAATTATCGAAAAGTCAAAAAATTTCTGAATTTTATCTTTTACATAAGAAATATAATATTAATAAAAAAAATAAGAAGTCAATAATGACCACTGAATACTTCTAATATTAACTACTTGCTCTAAGTTTTACTTTTACTTATGCCAATAGTGTATCATTAATATGTTGGTTTTATCACTCTAGGAAAATATTGAACTACTGGTAAGCTTGCCAAGTAACTACCCGAAGGAGCAGCCTGAAGTATATGCGAGAGGTTCTTGCTTAGACAGAACGCAGCAGTGTCTACTGAACAAGAATCTCTCTCTCGTTGTCAAGGCTCAGGAGATGAATGAGCCTTGCATCTATACGCTGATATCGTGGCTGCAGGACAATGTTGAGACTTATCTCAAAGCTTCCGTATGTAACCAAGCGATTAAGCGCAGTGATGCGAATACAAGCGGCATGGAAGATCGGACCGCACTAGTTTTCTCCAGATATTGGATCTACAGCCATCACATATACGGCAAGATCAAACGGCGGGACGTGGCTAATTTAACGAAAGAGAACTCCATCACAGGATTCTGTTTGGCTGGCAAACCAGGAATAATTTGTATGGAGGGAACTCTGGAAGATTGCGACTACTGCTGGCAGAAAGTAATGTCAATAATGATTTTTCAATATCCCAATGTTTAATGTAATGAGAATATTTCACGCTAGTATAGTTTTTTTTACAGATTAAAGCTATGAACTGGCATAAGATATTGATAAAATTAATGGAAAAAGAGGAAGATTGCAGTAACGTGGATAACATGCGCAAGTTTACGGAGTTTCAAGAAGTTTCGTTTCCTACTACTGAGCGTCACAATGACATGGGTCAGTTTCTCAAGTATCTAACTGATCATGATTGCCAGCATGCGTTCAAGGAGCTTTTCGGAATAGAAGGAAAATTTAGTAAACTTTCAAATTGATATAATTGTATAGAAATGTACGTACTTTGACTAATTTCTTTCAATTAATTTCAGAAGATTTTTGCATAAGTGAAAAATCTTTTGCTCACCTTTATTGGGTTCATTTTCAAGGCTTCTTTTTTGTCGCTTGTTTCTCAGAAGTTCTTTAGTCTTATCGTTCATATATTTTGCAATTTCGTTGTTAATATTATTCCTAGTATCATTATTTAATATATTGTACGCTAAAAATGCCGAATTTTTTATTTTTAAATAAAGATAGTAATTTTTATATTCAAGTACAAAATGATTAATATTTTACCATCACTGAGATTTTTGAAGTATTCTGTCGTCCGATCGAGTATCGCGTACAAGTTTTCTGTTGAATAAGAAGGGGAATATTCGCACTGTGTCGCACATATTAATGTGAAACTTAGAAGGAACTCTCGCAACATATTCACACAAAATAGTCTCTCAAACTATCGATCACGACTGATCCACAATGCCATCCAATAATATCGTGTTTACAGTTAGGTTTTTTTTTCTGTACATAGTTCTTACCTTTCCGAATTCCACTCTGTAACAGGTGTGTACACACACGCACACCAATATAAATCTCTCTATACGATACATATATAAGGAGTCTCAGAACTTCTCATTTACAGATTCTTTGATAAATAGAAGATAAATTTATTCCTAACAAATAAATAATAAAACAATTGAATAAAATAAGAGATTGAAAATGAAAGAATATGTTGAATATGAATATGAGTATGAATATGTTAAATTGAATGTTGATAATAATAAAATTTTATTTTATATATATATATATGTCTGTATATGTAAGTTAAAGTAATTTAATTTACAAATTTATCTAATAGTGGCGTAACGTAAAAATTCATTGGTGAGAAATTGTCCCGGGATGTAAGGCGCAGGTGGGCCAAGAATATCTTGTGCAGGACTGTGGATCTTAATTTGTCTCATATGAGTATCCCTGCCATTCTGATGATTGCTGATGACTGCTATTTGAATCATGAATGTCCTAATGGGCCGATCATTGATGTTTTTAATAGGGATCACTATCCAACCACTTGGTTCGTTCAAGTCCATCACTTCCACCTCCTGTAGATCATTGAAATTGGTCCCAGCTCTAATGCTTATCCTGAAAGTTAACCAAAACGCCTTTATTAATAGGAACCAATGATTGCTGAGTGCTTTCTATTTAGGCCTAGTTCCACTAATGTAAAATTAACTTTAATCTTGTTTCAATTCACTTTTTATCTTTTTCTAATATTAATAATTAGATTAGTGGAACTAGACCTTAGAGTGAAATCAGTTGATATAAACATTTTATCTTTGTATCCAGTGAACAAAGATAGGAAGATACTTGTATCAACTTGTGTCATCAAATAGCAAGCATTTGAACAATATTTCTAAGCAATAAAAAATATTGCTACCTGTTGGGAGTATAGCTCTCATCTAGCTTGTAATCTGTATAGATACATATGTCACGAATAGTTGTTTTCCTCTTGAATTGTATGTTTACCAAGTGAGGCAATTGTCCGTCCGATTGCCAATACGTTTCTGTGATGTCATCACGAAGCTGGTCCACGCCAAATCCTGGCTTACAGCTAGACAAACTCCAGATAGCATAATTCCCGACCTCCCGTACTCGACCAGTTAGTTGCTCCTGTACGGGATCTATCTCCCCTGAGCGATTATCTTTTATATGTAAGACATTCCAATGTAATTTTACACTTGAAAACTGATTGCATCAATCGCGAGATACTTGCGATGAGAAAATATAAAAGAAATTGCAGTGTACTCACCAGTACTTGTAGTCTTGTTGCTCATGATTAGTTAGGTTAAGCTTCTTCAAACCGTTGTTCTAATGATTTTAGCGTAACAACTTCGCTAAATCTAATGTAGCTAATACTCGCTAGAATATCATACAAAATAACAGCAAGTCATGCGATTTAGTACATTACGATAATTACTTCTAATTCCTAGCGAAAGTTTTAACCCTATTCTATGCATTTTAAAAACCAGCTTGCTCTCTCTCTCTCTCTCTCTCTTTCTGTCTTGATTCGGTATCGAGATATCTCGACTTCTCGAGACTTCAAGCTTCAAGTTCAAATCAATTTAAATCTTGATTCGATTTCGAACTAGTAGAATTGTACGTGCATGAAATCAATAATTATTCAAATTCGATTTAGACGCATGAGAGATAAGAATTTATCGCCGAAAAATATCTCGTCTTTATCAATAGATGTTTCAAATTTCATCGCGACGGATAATTTTGGGAAATGGCTTTGTTGGGATATATATATTTCAAATCCAAATAAATTCAAAATTTGATTTTGAGATAAAAATTCACCGAGAAATATTGCGTCTTTATTGATAGACATTTTAATTCATATCGCTATTAAAAAAACCGGTTTGTTATGCTATACGTTGCCATGGTTGAATTGATTGTGATATATTGTTTTACCGCCGCTTCAGTCTGTCGTCGCTACTTTGCGCTGAAAGTCGTGGGTGTCACACAAGTTGATACACTAAGATAATTGATATTTTGGGGCGTTTCAGTAAACAATGGCAGTTTGAATCAAATTAACTTGATCAGTGAATTTTAAAATCGATCGATTAATCCGTGATGACATTGGCATTGTCGAGAATAGATTATACGACGGTGGGAGTCACCTCACGTGGCACAACCATCATATTTCCGCCTTATGAAGGGACGACGAAGCAACCACAAAAGTTTGCTGTTGCAGATCACGACGGTGTGCTGCATATTTATGGTATAAATATGCACATCTTATTACACAAATATCTTAACAAATAAATAGTAATAAATAAGTAATTAATTAATATATTATTTAATGCTAATTCTTAATTCATATTAATTAATAATTAAACTATTATTCTAATAAGACAATATTGCAATTAATGTTAAGAGATGCTTTAATATCGTAATTATCTTCAAAATGTGTTTTGATATTAATATGTCAATGTTGAAACAAATATTATAAGACGTCTAAATTTAAGAAATATATAAAATTATCCTTCCTTGAACAGGCATGAAAAAGGGGGAGTTGCAATTATCGTTTAAATCCTTGCCCGGCCCAAAAATTCAGAAAATGGTTCTTGGTGGCTCAATAGGTATGTTGAGGGATAAAATTTTTCTTGCGTACGGCAGCTCCGTAAAAGGATTCACGAGAAAGGGCAAGCTGTTCTTAGAGTTCGATACCAGCCTTATAGATCCGATTTCTGCGATGTAAGTTCACTTACACTCAGCTCAACTCCACGATGATACCTTTGATATACTCCACAATCCCGTTATCATATTATTATGAAATGTTCTTCATAGGTACGTCCTCGGTCCTGATCTTGCGGCATGCGCGCGTGATCTTTATCATCGGTACAGAGACTGCAAAGATGCCGATTCGTACCTGACTGGAGAGACCTTGTACGATGTAGTGCTCTTGCCTGGAGACGGCAACGTAGTATACGCTATTCTAGCCTGTGCGGACTGCGCGGTAAAACGTCGTAATAATTTCATTGAATATGATTCGAGGATCCGTCCCAAAAGTCTTTCAGACTTCAATCGAGAAATGCAATAATCTTAGTAAAAAAAAAAATGTACTTTCACAAAAAAAACTGTCGATTACTTTATTCCATTTCTTAAAAGTTACCATTAATACTTTTGCGATTTTACATAGAATATCCTTTCATTCTTGTAAAGTTTCTGCGATGGATTTCAATCTTAATTTTCTTCTTAGTAAAAACTTACAGAGAGATTCGAATATAGAATTATTTTCCATGAATGCATCCTATAACTAATTCATCGATGCAGTTCTACTTTCCAGGTACGTGTTTTGCATGGTACAAGAAGTCCAACGGTTTTAAGATTGCCGAGCGCTCCTACGGTGCTTTCCATATACAGGTATTATTGATATTTCACATACAGCACACACATACACACACATTTCAAATGAATTATTTTATATTACTCATCTCGTTTCAGAGAGGGAGAAATATACTCGAGGGACCGCGTTTTGGTCGGTACCGCGGATGGTAGAGTCGGACTGTTGATCCTTCAAGGCAACAAAACTCTTCGAATTACCTGGCTGTTGACTTCGACAGGCTCGGGAATCACTTCGTTGGATACATACGAGTTGCAAGACGGTATAGATATCCTTGTTGGTCGGCAGGATGGAGTCGTCGAGGTGTACACGTTTCCTGACGAAGATGTATCGTCCATTCTGCGCTATCACTATGTGAGTGATTGTAATCGTATGTATATATTTCTCATCGAATTGGATATTAGTTAAGAAATAAATCATTGTAGAATGCTGGCGAGAGTATTAGTACAGTCGTCGGTGGGATAATCGGTGTCGCCAATTATCCTGAGGTTCTCGTCACGACTTACTCAGGACGAGTATTCGGATTGACTACCAGTCCTCCCGGTTTACTAGAAGCGGGACAAAGCGATATCGGATTGGCCAGATTAAAGCTGGAAATACATCAACTGCAAGAGAAACTCATTGAGGAGAAAGATTCAGCCAATTTTGTGCCGGACCCTTTAGCACCTTTGATATTAGCAGTGAATCATAAGTAATCACAACAAAATTATTTCTACATTATAAATACAAAACAGATTAATCAGAATAAACTGAAATCGCAATAAAAGTTAATTCACAGGATGGAATTACACAAAGAAGATGCTTCATATTCCCTATCAGTAGAATTAGACGCGTCGATTGACAATATTCTAATACAATCCGATACGCCCATCAACCTGCTGGAGACAGAGAACAATAGCGCAGTGGTCAGCTTATCCGCTTGCAATCCTACAGAGGGCAATTTCCTCCTTGCTACTTATCGATGCCAAGTAAATGCAATTTTCTGTGTGTAAAACAATATAATCTCTTTAAATTTTAATATCTCTAAAAGTATGAAAAATCATTTGTAAATAGATTAATACAAATCGTCTAGAAATGCGACTAAGATCCATCGAGGGTCAACCAGGTACCTTGCAGATCTATGTAACGTCCCAGGTATTTTTCTTTTACACGTTGTCTTTCAAATCCAAGATTCATGTTATTAATATCTATGGTAATTCTCAGGTACAACCGAAACGTTGCCGTAAAATTACAGTTCCCATTCACGCTTTATCTCTGCATGTTAGACTGCACGAAGACGATAATATCACATCCAGTGGTCCGTTTAATGAATTGAAACTAAATGGCCAATTCACCATTGCTGAAGTACTTTACTTAAGTTTCTTTATTTTGTTAATCTTATCGCAAGAGAAATAATTGTTTATGGCTTTCTTTTTCAGATGCACGCGTGGCTATCTTTAGCGTTACCAGACGTGCCCGAGAGGCCTCATATTAACGAGGGTGAAGCTGTTTTAATATATATCTCGTCCTTCATCGGCACAATTCTCAAATGCAAATATAAGTAAGTACATAATATAAAATCGCAGATCTGCATTTGTCATTAATCTTTTGGTAAACTACAGAAAAGGAAGTGCACTTTTTCTTGGCGAGAATATATCCACTATCATAATTCTTAGAGACATCTTGACGAAGGAGGCGACGAAACGAAAGCTAAAGCTAGACGTCTTCTGCGGTAATTATTTGCGATTGTTGCATATTTCTCTTCGAAGTTGTAAAATGATCGTAAACGTAAATTTTTACACAGAGGTAGCAGAAGGAAGCATATCTAGAGTCTTGGAGTTAATTCTTCCGCGTTTGAATGCAGCCTACGATTTAATCCAAAAAATAAAGATTCTGGATGCTCTCGAAGAGTGGGAGCTCCAGTCCAATCCAAGGGAAAATTTATGCTCTGAATATCAAGAGTTGTTGGAAAAGGAGACGGAGATTAGATCATTTATGGCGAAGGATACTGAAATCCTGAATAGGCTGCACGCTATCATTACCGATTTATATGTAGATTGGGAACGAGCGAAGCGATCTCGAAGGTAAAGATAAGATTCTTATCGGCGCGATCCAATTCTAACAATACTATTCGTGTAATAGAATCAGTGGTAAGGAGGCTACAGCGAAGCTCCAAGATGCCCTCGAATCTAAAGACCTAGCTACCATCTTACAAATTTTCATCGGTAAAGCCGACGTGAGCGTGCCGACTCTAATACCCGCGGCTATTTAGATGTTCGGAGATTGCGAATGAAGTGGACCAATGCATTTCTATAAACACATTCAAGTAAAAAATATATTTTTTAACGTTGATTCACAATAATATGTATATATATATCAATCATTAAATTGTACAAATTATACAATTGTACAATCCTAGTCTTAAAAATGTACATTTACAATTAGTGTTAATTACAGTATAATGTGTACATGTACCATTTATCTGTATATATATATATATACATATATAT
>NW_017305451.1:2887456-2902865 GCF_001594115.1 Trachymyrmex septentrionalis
TTAAATTTCATTAAATTTTAAGTTACACAATTTGAATTTAATTTCATGAAATTACTAAATTAATATTATTAAATTGAATATATTTATAAAAAAATATATTTGTGTACATATACATAAAATTTAATATATTTTTAAATTAAATTGTACGTATATATATTTATATTTTTATACATAAATTTAATGTACACATTCATTACATTTAAGTAATTACTGTAACTTAATTTTCAGTTAAATTATTCATTACTTTTAATTTCGTTCATAACCACGAGCTTTATTTGCATGTAAAGATAGTTACATTTCTAACAGTGTAATTTAAAAAAAAAATGAAATCATTTTGAATTTACTTAATCTGCTATTAAAAACAATTTCATGAAACGTAATGTTTGTACAGACCGTTTAAGTGCCGATATTCCATAAATAATCAATCTTGTCATGCAATGGAATACATTTTCTTCTTTTAAGATTTTCATGATTACATAAAAAAATATTGCCTGCGGAAACACAATAAATTAATTAATAGTCACAATATATAAAAAAGCTCTTTTCTTACGAGATCCTGAATCGAGATATACAACAGAATTTACTCACATACTATCAGTTGTTCGCACAACTGCTTCCAAAGGATCCCTGTTTACAGTATCTGCTGTAGATGTCACGGTGTATTCCAAGTTTCGAGCGCCTGTATGCGGCAAAATAGTCTCCTGATTATCATCCGGCGAGACAATCTCCACAACACCGGTCGCTTCGACTTCTAGTTTTAGGTCTCTCACGAGATCCTGAATTGTTTTTGCTTGCGTTCCTTTGTCGCCTTCTGTCTGCTTGGCATTTTTCCTCGATTTTGTTTTCGGCCGGCTGTGCGTCTGCATGTGTCTCTTCATATCACCTCGTACTCTGAACGGCTTGCCGCACACTCCGCACGGATATGGCTTCTCGCCAGTGTGTATGCGACGATGATTCTGTAAGTAACTGCTCGCGCGGAACGTTTTGTTGCAATACTCGCAACGGTAGTTCTTCTCGCCGGTATGGATACGCCTGTGTAAGATCAGTGAGTATTTTCGGGCAAACTCCTTGGCACAATATTCACACTGGTACTGTTTGTGCTCCGAATGGAGACTCGTCGAGTGATATTTTAAGTCGCCCCATTGTCGAAAGTGTCGCCCACAATCTTCGCATTTGTATGGTTTGTCGCCGCTATGAAGTCTCTTATGTACCTATTCGTCGAAATAAAATAGTTAGATTTTTATATATTATTAACAAAAATAAATTTTACACTTTGCGAACATCTGCTTACTTTCAACGCACTGGCAGCAAAGAAACGTTTACTGCAAATATCGCATTGATGCGGCCGTTCTCCGCTATGAGATCGCATGTGATAAACTAAACTATTTTTATGGTGGAATGAACGATTGCACTGATCACATGTTAATTCACCATCTATAAATACTGTGTTTAAAATTTATATCTTTAGCACGTCAAGAACTTTTGGGGGAAAAAAGAATTATACGAACTTGACTTTCGTGTTTTCGATGGTTTCTTTTTTTTGGCCGTTTGTGGAATGTCAGTCTTTGCCTTCTCGTTGGAACTCTTATCATTACTAACTTCTGGTGGTTTTATTTGTTGATCCCTTTGTTGTACCTCTTCTGTGACGCCAGTAATGGTCCACATAGTTGATTCGTTGTTTGTAGTGGATAGTGGAGGGTCTGTCTCATCGTCGATACGCGCGCCAGTTTCTTCCACTGCAAACGGCAAAGATCAACACGTTCGTAATAGTTATTCATATTGAAAAGTTTAAAAAATATTAGTGTAAGATGTTATCTCTCTTACCTACGTTCCGAATACCCTCCATAAGGTCTTCAGGTTCACTGAATTCTTCAATCACGGTATTCTCTAAATGATGTACTGTTTCCGGCACTGTTTCCGGCACTATCGAGATATTAGTATTTGTTGCTTGAGCTATTCGCGTTTCTTGTTTTACTGGTTCATAATGTACCTATATTAAAATTATTTTTTATATCTATATTTCTATTTCTATTAAATTTCTGTTAAAGATACATATGCACAGTGGTTATCAAAAGTTTTCAGTCAATAAGTAGTTTTATTGTATTGCTCAGATAAAGAATTTTTCAAATAAAGATCTAGTATATAAATGCCTAATATATTCTAGTACTTAAAATGTTAAGTTAACTATAATAAGAATTTTATTAATTTATAATATAAACTAAAAAATTAATTGATCAAAAATTATCTGTTGTTAAAATTATATGTTGGCCGAAAACTTTTGATAGCCACTGTATGTATTTAAAAAATGTAATTGTTCTCTGCAATATATATACCTTTAAGTGTTCGAAGAATTTTAACTGACTGCTAAACTTAGAACTACACAATTCACATTTAAAGACGTTAGCCTGAGCTTCGCTACTCGATTCAATTACCACATTCTCTTGAACTGATTTACTATTATCTTTTCGCACCACGTTCTTCTTTGTCTGCTGTTGTTTTAGCTTCCGAGGTATCCTTTTTTTGTGTGGCAGGGTTCTCTTGGGACCTGATGCCGACGTGGCATCCTCACTGCTTTCTGTGGAAACCTCAACGTCATATTCGCTTTTAACATTGATAAACTCTTGCTTTACATTCTGCGTAATCCTCTTAAAAAGTTGCAAAGGTGAGTACACGGACGGAGCGGTGTTCGGGTCTGATACTGCTTGAATGGAGTACGAATTCACTGGTGCCAGAGTCTCGAGATGTGAAACGTCTGCTAGAGTCGGGTCCTCATGTTGTGACTGGATATGGAGCTGCTGTTTCTGCTGCTGATGCAACTGTACCGCGACCAAGGCCGCGGCAAGTCTACGGTCGTCCTGCATCACACAATTCACATTCTACATGTAAGGTATAAATATGTGCAGTTATATGGACATTAAGTAACATATTACAACTTCAGTTAATTCATGCGACAGCAAGTCGTCCGCCTCATAATACTGTGTGCCAGTGCCATAGTCTGTGCCGACGCCTGCATTAATCATATCCACGACCATGCCTTCGGAGATTAATTCACCATTCAGAGTTAACAGCGGTACTTTGCTCAAGGCTTCTCCGTCGGCTCTCTGGATGGTGATATATTGAGCTCCCTCCATTCCTTCTAGAAGCACAGCCTGTGCTTCTTCCGTTGTAACTTCCATAACTGGGTATTCTCAATACAACGACTAATAACTGTTCTTCATAAACTTTTACTTATCTATAGATACCAAATCTGTGGATCATAGAGAAAAATCTATTAGTATAAAAAAAATCTATTTTCTTTGGTAATTAAAAGTAGTTCAAAATTAAAATAGATTAAAATTAATTCCAATATACACCAAATATTTAATTCACTGATCTCTCTTTTGTCACGTGATAATTTTAAAATTATTTCTCACATGTTATGTATATACAATAATAATAATTTTTGTTTAAAGTTTAAATCAACGAAACTATTTTACAAACTCACTGAAATATTACAGTGGAATTCATTTACAATAGAATTTTCAAAACAATAGACAACACATTCTCAGTACTGTTCTTTAACAATAAAATAACGAAAATGTATATAAAATAAATAACTATATTGTGTGATATTAAATATCATTATCATATTCTATTCATCTCATATGGAATAACTTTTATTTAAGTTAACGGAAAAGTTTATATTCTATCTCTCTCTCTCTCTCTCTCTCTATATATACAAAGTGTTTTTTATTTAGAGCCATTTCGACGAACTTCTATTAATATATAATAATATATAATATATAATATATTATAATTGTAAGTGATTGTAGTTGTAAGAATTGACTAAACACAGTCGAATATTTTCTTCTTATTTGACTGTGATTGGTTAATTCTTAGAATCACAATTATATGGTTTATAACTACGGTTACGCAATTGTAGAATGGGTTTAACCGTCGATTAAAGTTAATCGGAGTTGATCTAAGTAGCTAATACCCATTTCTACCAATGCAGTTTAACTTTAATCTCGGTTCAACTAACTCTTAACAAGAAAAAGATAAAGAGTAACAGTGTATTCGATTTATTGACTCGACTCGACTTCGAGTCAATGATCTGTTCTGTTTAGCTACAAAAGAAGAGCTAAAACAGTGCAAGAAATGCAGCTAAAAAAGCAGATTATTGACTCGGAGTCGGATCGAGTCAAGTAAGTATATAATAAATCGAATACGCTATAAGTTGAATCGAGATTAAAGTTAATCTACATTGGTATAAACGGGCATTAGACTCAATTTCATAGCTCACGGTTAACCGAGGTTCAATTTATTTCTCATTTCTTTCCAATTCTAGCATTAGAAAAAGATGAGGAATAAGTTAAAACCTCGGTTAAGAATTAATCATGAGTTGTGAAATTGGGCTTCAGGCCCATTTTCACCAATGTATATTAACTTTAATCTTGGTTCAACTTACTCTTCACCTTTTTTTTAGTTCCAAAAAAAAAAGAAAAAGAATAAATTAAATCAAGATTAAAGTTAATTCACATTGGTAGAAATGGACATTTCCATTTATTGGGCAATCTATTTTGAAATCGTGACACAAGTCGATATAAATATTATTCTATCTTTTTTTGCATTCTATGAGTAACAAAGATAGAACACATGTCAACTTGTTAAATGAAAGGTACTTGATATTTCTCATTCTTTCCTTACTAAGAAAGTGTGTTCTCTCGTTAACAAATCATCGCGAATAACAAGACCGTACACCATTAAGATTAAACAATGAACAGTTCATTATTCCTGTACTACTTAGACTGCACTAAAACTCTCTTTCTCGCTTTCTCGTCAGTATATTAAACATATGCCTATCATTTTATACGGTACACTATTATAATTCAACCACAAAAACAGATCTATTCTTTCTTATCAGACACACCGGGCTTTAACAGAGATGATACATTTTTTAGTAATTTTATTCTGAACAAGACGGCAAAATAACCGCAAAAAGACTACAGAAAAACTGCACGAATCAAAACGATGCATCGAGGTCCAAAAATAGCGCCGCCGCGCCGGGGCGCCGAGTGCGCCGATGGGGTTTGAATTTGGCGGGGGTGCATACTCCTTCGGGACTGACAGCGAGACCAAGGTCACTGCACCCGGACCGCATTGAATACCACGAGCCGCGCCTTGTTACGCGCTGCGTGCGGAAAAATACACTCGTCCTCACCTTCGTTTAGCGTAATTCACGCGTCCAACCAAGCTACTCGTCTTCGCCCCGCTGGCCACGGGCGACATAAACAAAGCGAAATATTGAAACACTGTAGGGCAAAATGTGACAACAGTGCTTAGCTCTTGACGCCATTCAACCGGAAGTATCCTCCTCCCACGCCGCTTGCACAATATTGACCAACGTACACGCGTGACGACGATGAAAGGTTCTAGATCGGCCGTCGAGCGACGTGATTCCCGGCGATACTTCGCTCTTCCGCGGGAAATAATCCGGTTCGATCTACCTCCTATCCGCTCGCGCGACACTCCTCGCTCGAGAACGGCACGATGAGATCCACGGGAACCTTTTCAATGCCACAGCTCTTTTGTGTCCCGACGTGGTATTTTTCGTCTGCACTTTGGCGACACTGATCGCCGCTGTCTCCCTTCCCCCAAAGCAGCGGCGAGGGGGAGCCGCGATCTTCCGGTTACCGATGGCCGTGCAAAGTAAACGCGAAATGTCAAATTAGCATATCTACGGTGAAGTGCGGGTGCGTGAATACGGCGTTTCGGCGCGGTCGCGGTCGAGCCGGCGTAGTATTCCGTCCGGTGACGTTTGCGACGCTTTGTCGCCGACAGGACGTCGATTCGTCGTCGCTGCGAAACGGTAAGCCACCCGTCGCGCGCATCATACTCGAGCGACGCGAAAACTGAAGGGTTAAAAAGGAAACTCCGTACTTACGCTGTCACTCAGCTGATTCATTTCCCCCGCCGCTGTCGCATGGCATCTTGCTTCATCTTTTCCCCCCTTTTTCTCGTGTCTCCCTTTCTCTCTCGTACATCGCAATAATAGTGCGCAAAGAATTATGCTGTATTTGACATTAACGAACGGAAAAATATGTAAACGAACGTGGTCTGCGAAGGAAAGAGTTCAGCGAGCATATCGTTTATCAACAGTAACAAGTAAACGTTGTAATTATGGTGAAATAATAGATAGACGGATAGATATCTATCTTGTCAAGTAATACGTAATTTCGTGATCAAAAATTTTTATTTTCCAGTGCATCTTAGTACTTTATCCTCCTTTCATTCCATCAAAAACAAGATTCAGTTACAAATTTTGTCAGCAAAAATACAGGAGAAATATGATGACAGATTTACTACAGAAACTGAATAAAATCTGTCATTCAGTAATTATTTAAATGGAATAAATGAACAAAGGATTAATTGATGACATGCTCTATTTAATTTGTTATGAAAGTGACAAAAGGTACTTTCCATTTAATCACAAGTCGACACAAATGTCATTCCATCTTTTTTAAATTTCACGAGTAACAAAGTCTTGACGAGTACTTGTGTTATTAAATGGAAAGCACTCAGATATTCTTCATGAATCTGCTAGCAAACTCCTAACATTTTATTGCAGTTACAAATTATCTAAAATTAATTCTAAATAGTGCTATAAATTTTGATGTAAATTTATGATTTCTTAATGTTGTTGCTAACATTATATAAAATCTAATCTTTAGTGATTGTTTACATTTTTAGAACTGAATCCAGTTACAGTCTAAAATTATAATGTGACGGCACCTGAAGCATCCAAGGAGAGTGATGGCTTCGATCTGCCGACGTTGGAGATTATGGATATTGCCTGTGCTGACCTGCCTGTATGCACTACTCATTGTTATACTTGTACCAATCTTGCTAGTCAACTCCGTTAAGAATGGCTTTAAAAAGCAGGATCAGGGTGCGCTGGTGGGTGGTGCCTTTGTCCTACTGGCATTGCCTATCGCATTTTATGAGATTGTTCAGCACATGATATACTACACACAGCCTAGACTACAAAAATATATAATAAGGTAGGCTAGTCATTACTAAAAAAAGTCTGCAAATATAGTTTTAATAGTTCTCTTCTCAATAAATTATTAAATATAAAAATTTTTCTTTTCAGAATATTATGGATGGTCCCCATTTACGCAGTAAATGCTGTAAGAAAAAATTACAAATTTTTCTTGTGTATTGTCAAAATTATACAAATATTTATTATTATACGCAATTGTTTAACAAACACTTTCTATTTGTATAGTGGTTAGGTTTGGTATTTCCTGAAGGAAGTATATACGTGGACAGCTTAAGAGAATGCTATGAAGCTTATGTAATATATAATTTCATGAAGTATTTACTGGCCTATTTGAACGCCGACCACCAGTTGGAGCATAGACTGGAAATTTCTCCTCAAGTGCATCATATGTTTCCTCTGTGCTGCCTACCTGATTGGGAGATGGGCAGAGAATTTGTACATATGTGCAAGCATGGTATTTTACAATATGCAGCTGTTAGGCCTATATCAACTTTAATATCATTGTAAGCAATTGATAGAGATATGTATTTCTAATATTGTGTATTGCAATATTTAAATGTATATTTCTACATTTTTGTAGCATATGCGAACTGAATGGAGTATATGGGGAAGGTGAATTTAAAGGGAATGTCGCTTTCCCATATATGATCGCTCTAAACAATTTGTCACAATTCGTTGCTATGTACTGTCTGGTACTCTTTTACCGTGCCAACGTAGAGGCCTTAAAGCCAATGAAACCAATTGGAAAGTTTTTATGCATCAAAGCTGTCGTGTTCTTCTCATTCTTGTAGGTATTGCTGTAATGTCCTCACAATTGAAAAATATACAAGATGTCTCGAAATTCACGAATTAAAATATCACAGCGAGAAAGCTGTTTTCTCAACAAAATAAATTCAAGCAATTTTTGAAATATAAAAGCTTTGAGATATTAAAATTGGCCAATTACAGATTATAATTAAATAATTGACTGCTCAACTACGATCCATATCATTGCGTAACTCACGGACAAGCAGTCGTTTAACCGTAATCTATAATTAGCTAGTTTTAAATTTTTGTATTTTACAAATTATTGTTCGGAAAAATGGCATTTACTTTTTAAATTAATTTTTTTAAGGACTTTCTTACCGTGGTATTTCGATTCAAGACATTCTGAAAATGAGATGGAAAAATACATATTGTGTTTTTTATTTACAGTCAAGGAGTATTAATAGCTCTTTTGGTGTATTTTGACGTCATATCGAGTATTTTTAATACTGATAACTCAGATGACATCAGGAATATATCGTCCAAATTGCAAGATTTCCTAATTTGCATAGAAATGTTTTTAGCCGCGGTTGCGCATCACTATAGCTTCTCCTACAAACCGTTTGTCAATTTGGCACAAGGTCAAGCGTGGTGGGACGCATTTAGGTTAGTAAAATAATAATAAATACTACTTATGAGGCACTTTTAAATAAATTGTTTGCTTATTTTAATTTTAAAAAATTTACGCTGACACTGGTACTGAAATTAAATTGTATCCTTATTCTGTATACACATTTGATTTATCTTTACAGAGCAATGTGGGACGTTTCTGACGTGCATAATGACATAAAGGAACATTTGGGCGTTGTCGGCTCGTCCCTAAGCCGTAGAATACGAGGACGTGGTGCATATCAGCAGACTTGGGGAAGCGCGACTGAACGTACGTCGCTCCTACCCGAGGCCACGGTGAGCCAAGCCAGAAGCGCGCCTGCCTGTTCATTCTCGGGTTACAACACCGAGGCCGGACTGAACAATAATCCATCCGTTGCGGAATCCGAGGAGGTGACCGTGAATACGCTGGATAGCACTAATGCCATCAATACGTAACCGATACGACTGATCTATTTACGTGGGAACGGTACTCAGTCAAATCTGTTGCGAGACCGGCGTACTTTAACGGATATCGCTCCTTAATATTAACTTTAAACGAAGGGGAGGAAAAAATTATATAGTTTTGCAACAGCATTCTCCAGCGTACAATTGTATAAATCATCATGATCATTTACTACATCATATACATATCGCGTTGAAATGTATACGTGATGTCCTGAGACCACGGAATATTCCTTGAATCACGGTCAATTCGAAGAGGATTCCATCAACAAGAATGTTGGGATAATTTTTGATAATTGTATTTCAAATTCATGATGTTCTGAATTCAAACTAAAATCTGTATGTAAATTTCGTTTGAAATTTAAAAAGAATATGCGAAATCTCATTGTACATTTTTTCTACTGAAACATCGGCTTCAAATCGACTAAAGGAAAAAGATCCAGTAGTCTCGGGATATCCTTACGACGCGATTTATTACTTAATGAATTTGATATGACTAACGGTGAATTTTGTGAGAAACGTGAACTCGCTTCTTACGTTCTTACTTTGCGAAAGACATTCGTGCACTTTATGTTACCAAATAATATAATACCAAATACGATGTACATACATTTATATATACGTATACGTAGAAAGAAATGTAATTCCGTAATATTTGTACATACGTCGAACGTCCAACGCATCACATACATACACACATCTATCACATTTTAGATGCGATCCATTTCACGTTGAAGCATTCTTTGATTGGTCAATTCGTAAAATTCTTGTTTTCTAATTAAGCATTTATATTACGTTAAGTGGATCACATTCTTTATAATATCACGCATCCTATGGATAATACTTAATCTTATTTTTTTCCTTTCGATATATCGAAAGTTACAAGAACGAATCGTCTGGCATATCAGGCGCCTCGGATTTCCTACTCACCTATATTTATTCTGTTCTTTCTCGCTTTATATATACACGCGAATGTGGATATATATCGCACTATGTATGTTAATTTACTTTTATTTTATGATTATATTATATCAGAAATAAAGGCTGTATATGTTTGCATTGACCCTTACAAAAAAATTTGATTCTTCCAGAAATTTGTTTCCTTTAAAAAAAAGGAATGAAAAACATCCTTCATATTTAGCATTTCAAAAAAAGCGCTCATGTGCCTTTCAAGTGTGGACTGATGGACCATGGCTGTGTTCACTTTGCCACTCACAACGCTTTAAATGTCGTTTCATCCTTATTGTTTATTAGATATTAAACAAGGACAATTGGTGCTCACAAGCGTTAAAACGAACGCAGCCTATGTGGCATGTGTTTTGAGTTTTGTACCATCTTATCTTTCTTGTTCCTGTTTCTGGTTTCAGGTTTCAACTAGGATAAGTCACGTGTCACTTGCGTTTTCCCGCGTTTAGACCAGTTTAGACGCGTATAACCACTGACTGATCTGGCTGAAATATCTTGAGAAAATATATTAATTTTAAATAATTTGATTCAAATAATTTAGGTATGGCAATCAGAAGTTCGTAATGGTGTTCTCTTGTATCGTCTAGAATAACGATTTCCAGTTGCTGCAATATATATATATATATATATATATATATATATATATATATATATATACATTATATATATATTTTTTTAGGTATTATTGTATACGATATATGCTAAGAGGAGAAGAGATAGTGAATAACAGTGTCGAGGTTGAAAAATCATTGCAAATAACGACACGAAATATGGAGCACAAGATGAATGAAAAAACAAACGAAGAACACGAGGAACATCAGTATTTGAGACTTATAGAGAAGGTTATTCAGAGTGGAGCAAAGAAGAGCAATCGCACTGGTGTGGATACTTATTCTATTTTCGGAGCGCAAATGCGATTCAGTTTACGAGATGGTAAATGCAATGTAGTTCCAACTAGAATATTTATTATTGAGTTTATTTTTGATAATGCAAAGATAGGTGATAATAATTTCTAAGAATGAAGGTGTATAAATTTTTCAAAGTAATTTAGTCTTTCAGAATATCAGTAGAAATATCAGGGAATATAATGATAGATTGGCTATAGAAATCAAGTAGAATTTTTACTGATGAAACATTTAATATAGATGCAGCTAATGCCAGTTTACCACAATATTATCTTCGAATTTGATGGCATATTGTTAACACTTTGCTTATTCGATTACAGGTGTTTTTCCATTATTGACAACTAAACAAGTGTTCTGGCGAGCAGTGGTTGAAGAACTATTGTGGTTTATCAAAGGATCGACAAATTCCAAAGAATTGTCGGATAAGGGTATTCGCATTTGGGATGAAAATGGTTCACGGGCTTTCTTGGATTCCTGTGGTTTCACTGATAGAGAGGAGGGTGATTTAGGACCTGTCTACGGTTTCCAGTGGCGGCATTTTGGTGCTGAATACAAAGATATGCACACGGATTACACAGGACAAGGTATTTTTGATAAAAGTATTCTTTAAAATAAATCTAAAATTCTCCTTTTCATATATTTGTTGAACACATAAAAGTATAATTGAAACTAACTGTGTATTTATTCTAGGAATAGACCAATTGAAGGAAGTCATTCACAAAGTAAAGCATTCTCCTGAGGACAGACGTATTATAATGTCAGCCTGGAATCCAGTTGATATTTCAAAGATGGCATTGCCGCCGTGCCACACTTTCATACAATTTTACGTGAATAACGGAGAATTGTCCACGCAGCTTTATCAAAGAAGCGCAGACATGGGTTTAGGAGTGCCGTTTAATATAGCGTCATATTCCTTGCTAACTTACATGATCGCTCATGTTACTGGATTAAAGGTAAGGATCGATACTCCGCACTTAAATTCCAGACAAATCTTGTTCTATTTTTTATTTCCTTTTATTTTTCAGCCAGGAGAATTTGTACATACAATGGGAGACTGCCACGTCTATGTCAACCATATAAGCGCCCTTGAGAAACAGGTAAAACGCGAACCGCGCGAGTTTCCAAAATTAAAGATAGTTAGAGAAGTTAAAGATATTGACGATTTCATTGCCGAGGATTTTGAGTTGATAGATTATAATCCATACTCCAAACTCTACATGAAGATGGCTGTCTGAACTATCTCGTTTGAATAAGCTTTATCCTCTGAAAGATCTACGTAATTTACATTTCGTTCTCATAAAATTCATTAATGACGCGACATTGGTTGCATTCAGTAGAAATAAAAGTTTTACAGCCGTTATATAATTCTTTAACAGAACTGATTCCTCTTGTACTTCCTCACTAGATATAAATGTACAACCAATCATGCTTTTTTTGAAGCTTCTATGTGATACTGCCTAATATTACCTCATAATCAATCACATTAAAGAATTTTATAGTTATAAAGCTACTACCTTTTTTGCTGAATGCAGTCCTTGCTTTTTAATGTACTTAACTAATAAACGAATGTTCTAGAAACTAATCTTTCTAGTATTTTTGATCAGTATTAAGATACACCGATTAAGTAATAGTACTTTCAATTATACAATATTTTTGACTTGAGAGAGATATAAAAAAATTACCTTAATATAGCTCGATTTCTCTTTATATGGGCTGATGGAAAAGTGATGAATATATCTTATACTGTAACCTCCTAGCTATTACACATATCGTAAGTAAAGTCTTATATACGCATATACATCTATGCTAGTATGTATACATGTATATATTTAACTAAACTTAACTTTCTAAGAGAAATTATATTTTTAATAAATCTTGTACCTTAAGTATATATCAATATCTTCAATACCCATCGCATGTAATTCATGCAAATCTATCACGATTCGTTTCCTTATTCCAATAAAAATTATCGCACGCGCTATTCCAACTTCTATATTACACAAATTTAATTTTTTTTCGGTCGATTATGATCGACAAGTATGGACGATCGCAAAAGGCCTTATATAAGCAGCTTCTAAGTATAACAAAATTATGTAATTCTATATATAATATGTATAAATTCGTTATTTTTTAAATATAAATCAGTAAGAATATTGGAAATAATCGATCCTGCATTATAAACAAAAAGATTATTTTTAACGAAAATTTAGATAGAAATTTTATATATAGGAATATTTTTTTTATAAAATGCAGTTTTATTTTGAACTAACTTCGCGTCTCTCCTATTAATATTTCAATCGGGATAAAAGTATAGCCAAATCTATTGCATATTTTATTAATGGCTCTGCTACACACAGCAATTTCTTTTTACGAGGTGCTGGAGCGGTAAAAAGCTCCGTTGTGAAAAAAGCAACTATACAAAATTTAGAAATAACTGCCGATTCTCACAACGATCTGAGAGACATCTTATGCAATATTCCGCAAATCTTTCTTAAGGGAGACTTTTGTACGTCAAAGGCTAGCACATTTGTACATCATTGGACTGTGTACTTAACTGATGCAACTGTTGAGTGACCGCCAATGTGCCGCATTCACTCACCGCTATGATCACCCAGATAACATCTACGACAAAAAAATAATTTTGCGATAAAATACAATTGAAATTGAATCGAATAGAGCAATCTAGAAAAGGAATCGACGAGTTTTATTTTGGAAATCAACGGAAAAACAAACAATGATATTTTTTGTGTTTTGTTATCAGTGTAAGATATCAACAAGATAAGTAAATTGAAAATCATAATATATGTGCACATCTCAATTAATTGAATTAACATTGTTTAGCAAGATTGATTTACCGAGTTACATTAGTAGAATATTTATTTCTTTTAATATTACATGTTCTTAAATTCGCTGATCCTTTTTCTATATCACATATCTATCGGAAAGGCTGCATAGAATTCAGGACGTACCACCAAAATAGACACCATTGGGCGTCATCATTCTCCATTTACTCTGATGCACGCCGGTTTCAGCCGGACTTTTCAACGTTACGCTTAACTCTGTGGTTTCCTTAGGGGCCAATGGTGGAACAGGTATCCGCGCACAGCCCATTTGCACTCCACTAGAATGCTGCAGGTGGATCCCACTGGGCCATGTCTCAGTACCACTGTTCTGCACGCGCCATGACTTCTGAAAGTTTGTATTAGGTGGCACAGCTTCTCCCTCGCCGATCGTACTGTCGCATATCAATGTCATACACGGCGTATTGAAGGGATTTCCAAAATCAATATAGCTGCAAATTGCTGCTTGCAGATTCCTGGAAAAAAATTTATATTACAATAATATCTAGCAGAAAGGAATGAATTCTACTTGCTCCCAAGAAAAGCAAATTACTGCAACGTTACAATGATTCGCTTATTTGTAGATGAATATATTTCTAAATTTAAATTATAAGATTTTAACTTGGGTTTTATATGTCTTAATGTAACAATGACATTGTTCTGTTATCTGCAAACAAATTAGAAGACAAAAGCAAGGACCATTATGATTGAAATTGCATTGTAAAACAATGTTTATTTAAAGATTTAATTGACGTTGAAATAACAAATCTACATATATTTCTAATTTTTAAATCAACAATTAGTTTAAGTGTTAATTAAAAATTTACTATCCAGCATTATTGAGTGCTACTCATTGAGTAAAATTTTTTTTAGCTATGCCTTGCATTTAAACACAATGGCCCTTTTATCTTCAAAATACAAAAACATATTATGTATGCGTCACTTAAATTGCGGATTAAAAAAGTATGACCACAAAGTCCACATTATCATTAGACTCTGAAATGGGACATTGGCAATATTTTGACACAGATTTTTCACAAAATCGGGGCAACGGCATCTCAAGGAGAAAAAAAAGAGAAGTTTAAAGGAAAAATAACGCATTACCCGACGAGTTACCCTTTGAATTTGAAAAAAAAAAAGGGAAAGAGGCCTTTCAGAGAGGATCGAGAAAGAACGATACCCTGCGGGGGGTAAACATGGCGATACAAGGTTATGTGCGTGGACAGCGTACACGGACAGCAAAGTAGCGTTCCGATGGGGGGAATGTCCGTTTACCAATTGTTCATGTCAAGGAAGAATGCAGCAGTGGTCTCATTCAGATGGCTGTCCGCCAGTAGCTTCTGCAGCTGCTTCACTAGGTCATCTTTGTCCGTGGTGCCCAGGCAGCTGAATTGGTGCAGCAAGTGTTGGTCCAGATCGTTGTTGCGATCCATGATCGCTGCTTCTTCAACAGCACTCAACTCGAAGGATGGCTTAATGCCCCATGTGCCCCGGGCTGTCAAAACTGTCAACGTCGGACTGTCAACCCTGTTTGCTCTGTTTATCTTTCCTCCTCTCCTTCGTCGTCGTCGTCGTACTCTCAGTCACGGATTTTAAATGTCATTCTCCCAAGTGACACTCGGTCGGTCCGTACCCGTACTGTGCATATCCACGGTATCTAGTCCAGAGCCGTCGAATTCTGGATCCTTCTACAGTTGGGCCCTCCCCTTTCCTCTCGTCATGAGAATGCAAATCATTCGTACTTCGGTTTTTTTCTCCTCTCTCTCTTTCTCTCTCTCTCTCTCTCTCTCTCTCTCTCT
>NW_017305451.1:2902965-2940193 GCF_001594115.1 Trachymyrmex septentrionalis
CTCCTCTCTCTCTCTCTCTCTCTCTCTCTCTTTGCCTACCTAAGGACTACCTGTCAGTTTTGAAAATGTATTATATTCCGATCTTTTTACACTCTTTTACAAAAAAATTATGCGTAAGTCTAATAAACGTTGGGAGATTGTTTTCTCAATAACGGTGATAGATATGGCTTCGACGCATAGGACTTTTTTCATAGCTCTTGTTGAGAAGAATCGAAATGGTACTGTGGAATTTTATCATATCTGTCACTGTTCTCGAGATAGTGGCTTTTTTGTCTAGACCCGTGCGTAACATTTTTTTATATTTACTTTATATATTATTCGTACTTGAGATTTATTATAAATTTATTATAAATTTATATATTTAAATTTAAAATCATTATTTATATTTATGATTCCAACAAAACCACCATGATTTTGAGATCGTGCTTGAAACAATTTCAAAAATTAATGCAAAAAATGCTGAAAGACTTGAAAATAAGTGTGAATGTCATCGCAATCTTCGTCTCTCCGGTCTCGTTTCAGAAAATTCCAATTTATTTCAATGTTTGTTATAATTCCCGATCTTCTATTTCTTTTTCCAATTCGCGATCGCCTTCTTATCGGTTCATTACCGCGCTATCTCAGTAGGGGCGGGGCCCCGTGAATTGATGTCACGTCCCTACGCAGTATACTCCATATGAAAAATAGTATTTTTCGCGCGACAGTCCGTGCAAAAACGGTAAGTGATAAATTGCCTTTCTCGGTCGTGCGCGTTACCTTGACCTTGTCGCAGAAAATTAGAGCTTTTCTTGAAAATGAATAATTTAGATATCGAAATAGTATGAACTTTAACGAATGGAAAGTACCTTTTTCTATGGATGCTTATCCCACTTTAAATGTCTTCTTTTTGTATCTTTTTCTTCCTTTCATATAATAATAGCTCCCAAAGTAACTCCGAAAAATTTCTCGTTGCTTTCATCATGTATTATATTTATCAGTTTGTTTTAAAACTTTCATGTAATATGTAGATGAGATGTCCAGAAAAACAGATACTATTAATTTGCACTTCTCGGATATCACATACATCGCATACAATCAAGAACAAAAACGCCGTCTGTAATTTCAGTACGCAACAATTTTTAATGTGTAAAGTTATACATTCTTACTCTTATTATATTGTCTTATTTTACTAGAAATAAAGATAAAATCAAAAGAAATTGTTTCTTAATTAAGAAATCTAATAAAAAATTAACAGAAATTTATTTATTTTTAAATACATAAATTTCAGTTAATATATGAATATTTTAAAGTCATATTCCACTTCAATAAAATTCCGTTAATTATCAAATAATTCACTTGATAGAATTATTTAAAGTAAATATTATAACTATACAATGTATTCTTAATCTAATCGTTCTTCTTACGTAATATTAAAAAATAGTGATAATTCTATTAACAAAATACTGCAGGAAAAAGAAAAAAAATAAAAAATGCAAAGTTTGACAAATAGAACCTCACAAGCGTAACTGCACTGCACCATTCCTGCACCTATTTGAACGATCGGCTAATCGCTGGACGGAACAACGCGACAATAGTCATCGTGGGGGTAGCTCGAGTGCAGTTCGGTCATCGGCTGCTTTTGCCCATGACTGTACCCATCGTCGGAAGTGCGCATGCGCAGCGCGCGTGGCGCGGGACAGCCGACGTTCGAGACAAACGAGCGGCGCGCACACGGCTGTGACGGACGCGCTCCGCGGGCGCTCGATTACGACGATACGGGGAGAAAAAAAATAATCGGACGGCTCATTTCGGAAGCGTATCCCGCGCTGGACGTGCACGGTGAACGCGGGGCGGAAAGCCGCGCATGAATCGCGGTATGACGGAGCGTGTCTGAAGTTGAAACGAAAAAAAAAAACGGAGCTGAAAGTTTTTTCGCGCATTCCTAGTCTTCAATGATGATCTCGCGACGAATTCGGTTGAGATAGAAGAACGTAGAATATTTCAGGGCACCTCGCGTGAAAAAAAACGAATAAACACAGCAAACGGGAGCAAGGTATGAGACGTTTTCGCGTTTTTCACACGGCGATGTTTATTGAATTCGTGTGTCGCAAAATAAGCTTTGTATAACCAACAGGATCAGACCGAGAGGAATACTTTATAATTATACATCACGCTTGTTTTTAGCTTGTAGCTAATATTGCACACAAACGTCAGAATAATTATTTTCCAAATGGAGAATTATTTAACGTACCAGTTAGCTTTGCTGATTTTTTTATTTTGCGAAAAGTAAGTAGATTTAAAAAAATGGAGTCGTTTATTTAAATTAATAGGAATTTATATATTTTGTATATTTTAATTCTGGAACGCTAGATTTTTAATCTCAATTTTCAATATTTTATCTTAGAAATTTAGTTTTTTATTTTTAATTTTACAAGGCTAAAATTTCTGCTTCTTCCTTTTGTTTATAGGATAAGGCAGGACTATTCTGTTTCAACTTTAAAATAATACAATTTGAAATTTACGATAACAAACAATATCTCTTTGCAGTGATGTGCTTATAATTACATTATACAATCATGATTGCTCTTTGAGAGCATAATCTTTAAATAATCAACTTATTCTATTCAGAAATATTATCGCAAGAAATATATAAAAAAGCCCCGTTCTATATAAATAATTCCTTTTGTTTATTTATTATTTTGCATATTTTTAATAGGCCTATCCGCTGACTTGCTAGCAGCTTGAAGGCCGACAAGATGATCGGGCCATCGTCAGGGAATGCTGGCGAGGTTACCGAGAGTCAGTGCTGTGCCTCCGCCAAACGGAAGATCTTCGACGACTTGGAGGTCGACGGCTCTAAACGAAAGATTTTTGATGAGTTGGACATTGACAGCTTCTGCGATGAAGTCCGTCAGACAAGTCGCAAACACTATCTCGAGGAACTGGAGACGCCGGTGGAGCTAGTGGCTACATCAAACGACATCATCACCAACGCGGCGGCACTCTTCTCGCCGATGTCCGCCCAGGAAGTCGTCGAGGAATCGCAGGTGGCACGTCTGGAAGTATTGCTGGTGGATGGCACAAACTGCACTTGGACGACCATGTCGGAGCTAGAACAACAGCAGAATGTGGACATTCTCGTGACTTCGTCTTCCTCGTCGTTGTCTTCAATTTCATCAACCTCATCCTCGTCAAACACATCTGGATGTGCTGAGCGTCATCCTACGGAAACCTATATTGAAGAGCTTCATTATCAGCCGGCAGTATCGATGAATTATTGGGAACCGGTCGCCGCCCCCGTAATTTCGCTTGCCAATCTGAACCCGCAGCAAAATAAAGGAACGACAAGCAATAATCAGCAACAGCAACAGCAACAGCAATTCGAGGATCAGGAGAATGGAAATTTGTCGTGGTTGTTGGACTTTAAACTGGACTCATTCATTGAAGCCGCGGATGATAGATGCACTATGGGGCCTACCGCGACAACGAAGAATAATTATTATGGTGAGAAAAGTGCAATACAAAATAAATATTCGTATCAACGCTTTCACGAATATTAAAGTTAAAGAAAGATAAAAAAAGAGATGAAAGAAGATAAAGAGATATCGTATGCTTTGGTTTTAGAATTAAAAACTTTATTTAGTTCTAACTTTATTATAAATCTTTATTTAAATTAAATGAAATTGGAGCTAAATAAAGTTCTTGTTATTAAAAAAAAATTATCTTTAGATCGATCGATAAAATGAATCGCGAAATTTTCTACTTGCGACTATTTTCGAAACGGTAGTAAATGGTGTTAATGAAAATTCTTTTTAGAATGTTTATATAAATTTCCAAATTTTTTAGAATTTCTGAATAGCTTTATAATTTTTTAGACAATTTTTCAGATTTTTTTATACAGAAAATCTGTATGTCTTTTTTAGAAATCTTCATATATGTACATTCTGAAGTATTCTATGATTCATTTTATAATTTCTGATATAATTTTGTAAAATCTGAAAAAGTTTAAGGTATTTTTCACAAATTATAGAAACTATTTCACATATACATATAAAAAGTTCTAAGAAAATATATAAGACTCTCAGTTTTTTTCAAAAGTTCCTTATTCATGCGAAAATTTTGAGAAACTTTTTCACCAGGAATAGTCTTCAAAAATTTCATTATTTAATTAAATTACGAATTTAAAAATACGTATATTCCGTTAATATATCTCAGTTAATAAAACGGTTCGGTGGCTAATTGCGCATTTTCAGGCAATAAGAATAAACCGAACGGAAGGTCGCATGGCTCCAATTACGCCAACGACGTCAAGAGAGGATATGGCAGTCACGAAAATTCGTCGACATATCGACAGGATGTAAACCAGGCGACTTATCCCGCCAACGGAAACGAGAACCGAAATTTCTCGTCTGCGCGATCTAATGGGCCAAAGAAGCCACCCTTTACTTATACGGAATTGATAGAACACGCGCTACAGGAAAGAGGCGAGCTCACTGTTTCCGCGATTTATCAATGGATTTCGTAAGTTGGCAGGAAATTTATTATTATTTAGTCAAAACTTTGATTTATTATTTACTTATATATTGCAACTCCACATTTATTGTCTATGATCGGCATGCTATAAGCTTCGTATACTTTCTCTACAATCTTTCCTTCATAACCTTTCAATTAAATATCTAATTAAACATACCAATTAAAATATATTTCTTTCAATTTATTCTTGTATATATTTTTTATATACCTATTTTTTAATTCTTAATTTTAAACGGAATCACAAATTAAAATAAAACATTCCATTGATTAAAACTGATAAGTTGACCCTTCGAGAGAAAAATATTTACAAGTTTTATTCGAAACGGACGGAGTGTCTTTCTTAGTTGCGTATTAGACGCGCAAGGGGTTTTCTACGAATTTACACGAACGTGGCCCGCTGGTTGGGGGTGGGTCGACGGGGGTGGGCTACTTCTAGATGGTACCCATTGGTACCACTGCCCCCATTGCTTGGCACCACCTGGCACTAACTCCTCACCCTTCAGCTATCCTTCGTTGCAGCCCTCAACACGAATGCGCACAATTTACTGCTCCTGTGCCTTCACCTGTTCGATCGCTGTTCGAGCTCCTTGGAAAATATATATATATATATAAATCATTCAGCCGCGTATGGCGCCGCTCGAACAAATGAGTCAAAAGAAATATCTCCGGTTACTCTACAAAGAGGCAGACTATAAATAATATACACAAATATTATATATACACAAATAAAGCCTATAAATATAACATGTATAATATTAAAAATCATAATTTTATTTTCACATTTTTTTTGCCTTATTCAAGATTATCAATGGCAAAAAGCAACTTTGCAACTATTATAAAATTTTTTAATACACTAAAAAAAAATGTTTTAATAGCATTATTTTAATTAAAAATAATTAATAAATATTGATTTAACAACAGTATTAATGAATAAATTAAATTTTATTAAAATAAGAACATAAGTACTTCATTAATGGTGTTTATTTAATTAACAAAATTAGTTTTAATTCAGATAATGCTGTTGACATATCATTTTTTTTTTTTAGTATATGATTAACACGATTATAACGATTTATACATTTAGAGTTGTGAAGACAAAATCAATCATATTAAAGAATATTTTACAATAGTATTGCATCTTGAAATCATAGTTAGCGGGTATGTGTTAAGAATATTATTTTTATCACACCGATATGCAAATATGATTTAGGCTGGGTTGTTCCATCTTTTGGTAAACTTCAGTTCACTGTCTTATTCTCTTACACTTTTATGTTCTTTCACTCTTTTGTTTATCCAATAGATAAATTACCATATAGTTTATTTGAAGATGGAACAACCGGCTCTTAGAACAGATTCATTAAACTGTTGGTGAAAGTGACAACTTTCATTGCGATCATCGTGATCAGTGGAGCGAGTAAATGCACCATTTAGCATTTCAAATGCACCCTTGGCTTAAATGTTTCTCATTTTCCACCGAAACTCGTGAAATTAATCGCGAAGAGAGGGTGCGTAACGCACCGTGACATCGCTACGAGCAGGTGAAGGAAATTAGTTTCGTAGGGACGCAAATTACCGCCATGCGTTTTTATGTGTATTATCCTTAATCATGTTCCCGTCGATTTGCCTACGTAAAATGATCATAGTAACTCCTGCAAGCACTTTATTGAATTATTCAAAAAAAACTTTTATTTTGAATAAAAATATGAATCGTTTAATTTGTATAATTAAAATCGAAAAGATATTTGTCGTTTTCAGTGAGCATTTTCCTTACTATAAAAGCAACGATGATCGCTGGAAGAACTCCGTCCGACACAATCTCTCAATAAATCCGCACTTCAGGAAAGGATCGAAGGCGACTCATGGAGCGGGTCACCTTTGGGCGATCGCGAATCGTGGCGATTGCAGACCTCGTCCATTGCCAGTTACTAGTTTGACAAATACTACACAAACACAAGTAGCACAAAATGAGTCTGAAGAATCCCGGAGTAACAAGATCATCAGGTAAACGTCTATTCCTCGTAAAATTTTGTAAAATTATTTCTTCACATTACTGAAACATGCTTAACATTACAGCCAAATCATGGACGAGGTGGAAGCTGCGACGGCAAGCATCACGCAGCCGAATTCCGAAGAGGATGCGGATGATATACTGAATTCTGTGACGCTCGAGCATTCCGCTGAGCAAATACTCAACGGAATAAAACGCCAAGTGGAAGTGCAGTATTTAGTTCCCATGGTGAACGATTCCGAGGCAGGTCAACAGAACGACCAGACGACGGAGCAACAAACGGATTCGCTCCAATGCTCCTTCAAGGAAAGTGGTGAGGATATTGTAATTAATTTTTCTTTCAGGAAGAGATTGACTCGCCATTGACGAATTATGAAATTTATTGCAGATTTTCTGAACCCGGTATCTAAAGAGGTCGTCGCCGAGGAATGCGGACTCGTAAGTGAGGGATATCTAGTCACGGATCCGACTACCCTGGGTTTAAATGTGGTCGATCCCGAGATTATAGGATCGGAAAATCTCTTCGGCGAGGAGCTCAGCTTTCAATTTTATGAATTGACGTCGCCGTCGCAGCTGCAATCCGCCTGACACACAGAGGACAACAAAGTCCATCTTATTGTGATTGACGAACTTCAGATACAGAACGCGCGATCGTATGATAACCAGCCGATTCGCGACGTTGCCGAAACCGAGAAGAATGTCTCAGAGCGGGAAAACTCGCAGAGAAAATCGCCTGTCAACAGCGATCGGGCCAACGAGAACTGTACGATGACGAGAAGCTGATCTTATTCGAGAAATTTTTCACAATGACGCGAAATGTTCGATCGTTTTATTCGACGCGGCTGCTAGATTAACTAGAAACTTAATTGAATCAGCTGAACCAGTTAATTGATATGCTTAATGAATGGATAACGAGTCAAGCACGGTACAAATACGAGAAAATCTTGTTTCTCAAATGTAAGGTAGTTCGAGGATTTGATAATCACCGAAGAACTTTAGAGTGGCCGGAGTGAGATCAGAAAATAAATAACGTAATTACATATCGTCCAACGTGTGCCTGGTTAAGTGTCTTAAAGAGGAGCATTATTTATCAACTATGCATTAAAATTTCTTCTAGTCTTTTGCGAAACAGTGTGTAATGTTTTTGTATTAGTAAAAAAAAGTATGATATTTATATCATTACGTATGTGTATATTGTCCTTGAGATTTTATACTCTCGCCAGAATAAGCGCGAAGTGCCCGTTGGAAAGTTTCTACTATAAAGATAAACTTCTAATAATGTAGAGAAAGGCATTTGGATATCTTTTGATCAAAGCCGAGTTCACTTCGCGATGTCTAGCGTTGAGATATGAAAACGCTGATTGCTTAAATAAAATGTAAAGAAAAATGTTACGTGGTTTAATTGTATTGGCTGTACATTCAGCCTTGAAATAAGCATCTAAAAGAGAACTCTAATGAATTATAAATTTATTAGCTATATTTAGAACGTTTTATACTTTACGAAAGAAAACGTAACTATTCTACAGATTTCGTTGAATCGGTTTCTTGTCCTTGATTCATTTTTTGGATCATGCTCTTTAATTTTTCCTCCTTCGCCTTCTTCTTAGCTTCCTTTTTCTGTTTTCTTTCCTCCTTCTCTTTTTGCTCCAGCATCGTCTTAAATCTCTCATCGTGAGGCGAGATCTTGAAGCCAAAGTGTTTTCTGATCTCCTCCATTAAGCGCGCCTTGCGCAATCTAGCAGCCTCCATTTCGGCTTCCTTCTTAGCGACCCTTGCGTTCAGCTCGGCCGTCCATTGGTCTATCTTCAATAATTTTTCGGCTATTTCAGCTTCCCTACAAACACATCACACATTAATATGCTGTTCCAAAATTGTAAACTTGCAGATAGTAACTGCATTCAGCAGAGACAGCATCTTTACAACTGTAAAATTCTTTAATATAATTGGTTTATACATTTAGATCCAATAAGGAACAAAGGGCAAGATTAACTATATTAAAAAATTTTACAACAATTGCAAAGCTTCTTTTTACATTTATGAACGCAGCCAGGTTAAACTGATAGACATGCCTTGCTTTAACCTTCTCAGCCTTTATCCGTTTTTTCTCCTTCAGCTTCTTCCATCTCTCTTGAAGGGATACTGGAAAGGCGACTCTCTCGTACTCCTGCAAGATCTTGACCTCTTCTGGCGTGGGCCATGCAAACCCGACTGGCTCCTTGTTGCCTTCGAATCCATATCTACCTAACATACGCTTCTTGTATTTTACTGTATTGTGATACCACTCAATAGGCTGCTCGTAAGGAGGCTTGCCCATAAGTATATTCCTGTGCTCCGGATTCAGCCGGGACTTATTTCGCTTCTCGGTAAGCTCCTTCTGGTACAGGGGGTCGTTCGAATATATTGGCTGCTCGTCAGCAGCAGTTATGTCGACAGCTTTGTCCTTCGCCTCTGTGGCGAGGAAACGACCGACGACGGCGCCTTGGAATCGCACATTCCGTTGAACAATAACATCGCAGATCCATCGTCTTAGACTCATCGGAATGACGAAACGTACTCAGGAATCACAGGATCGCTACAAATTTAGGTTAAGTTTAGATCGAGTTAGATCAAGATGATTAAAATAAAGATACATGAAATGACAGAAGAAACTGGGGTGTGAAAATTATCAGCTGTTACGTGCACTCGTGAGAGACAGTACATAATACGTACGTGCAAGAGCAGTACTTTCGAAGAAATCACAATTATGTTTACGAGAATATAACCTATCCGAATTAGTGTTGTTGAGCTCGTGCGAGTTATCAATTTGCTAGTTTGCTTAGGTTAGGATATTGAAAGCGTGATTCAAACGGCACAATCGCGATGGCGAAACGTCTCTCGAGGGTAATATGATAATTGATAATATTAATTAGTGGGAAAGCTAAACAAAAAATTATTCAATTTTTTATTGTGAATGCAGTTACCGGGGAATCACGGGGAAACATACGGGACTTTTGTCTTCGAAGACGAGGGGCATACCTTGGGAAATGCGCTCGCTTCTGTGATAAATGAATAGTACGTATCATTTAAAATTTATGAATATAGTTTCATCGTGTAATATTATATTTTTATTCTTCCAATTTTTCTTGCAGTCCAGGCGTGAAAATATGCGGTCACACTGTGCCGCATCCTGCAGAAAAGAGGGTGCACTTGAACATCCAAACAACCGGTGAAAATGTAATCCAAGTATTGAAACGGGGCCTCCAAGATCTTGAGAAAATGTGTGATCACACAATCGAGACATTTAATAAAGCCTACGAAAAACATAAAGCTACGAAAGAAGACTCTGTGGATACTACATAACACTGTCATTTTTTTTAGATTCTTAATATATTATAAATAAGTTTTTACAACTTTTACTAACCAAGAATTAAAAGTTTGTTTGAAGGCATAGCGTCTAAGCTTCTTAATAAAACAAATTGAATAATTAAAAAACTTGGATGGTTTTTATTAATTATATGTACCTATATATATAATATATATATACTAAATAGTTTACATTAAAACAATTGATAGAATTTTGTTAAAATTATCAAAGATAGCAATTTGATAATTTCCTATTTTTGTTTTCAGTTAGAAAAGTTATTTTGATACTATTTGAGTTATATTTTCATATTCTTAATATTCTGTATTGTATGTTATAAAAAAATAATTAAAATGATTAACAGAGCTATAATGACCATTAATCGTTTTAGTGTTAATATAATGTACATGTATCAATATATTCTGTGATGATACGTACAACACTGATTGTAGTTCCAGTACCTATTGTCTATTAGTTTCTATCTATTTTGCTCAACGAAATGAAAATAGGAAGTGTTAGGTTCCTAGGAGGCAAGAGATTGGGAGGAAAAAAAAAAAAGAATTGTTTTATAATTTTTCAAAGCGCTTTCACAGAGGCTAGATGTTTATTTAGACAACTTCGGCCGCTCTCGCGCCTCCTTTGTGAGTTTTGGATAGGTAATCAGCAAATTCTTGATACGGTGCCTTAGCCAGAGCTTGCTCTTTCCATAAGTCGGGCGTCAGATACGCGTAAGTCTTGGCGATCGCAGCGTAAGTGGCCTTGGCAAAGTTACCAAGTGTGCAGGTTGATCCTCTAGCTGAGGTATAGCAGTCCTCGATACCAGCCATCTGAAGAAGCTTTTTGGGAACTGGGGCGGATACGATGCCAGTACCTCTGGGTGCAGGTATTAGACGCACCTGTACGGAACCGCACTTGCCGGTTACCTTACATGGCACCGTATGCGGCTTGCCGATCTTGTTACCCCAGTAACCACGTCGAACTGGTACAACGGACAACTTAGCCAAAATAATAGCACCGCGAATCGCAGTGGCTACTTCCTTGGAGCATTTTACTCCCAGTCCAATATGTCCATTGCTGTCTCCGATGGCAACGAAAGCCTATAAAATGTTACATTTTAAATACTCTTGTCTCTCTAAAATTTTATATTCTAGCTACTTTTTAATTAGTTTTTCTAGGTTCAATTTACTCTATCTTTTTCTAATTCTTAGAAAGAATTAGAATATAAGAATTAGATATAAATAGCAAATTAAGTCAAGATTAAAATTTATTTTACATTGATAGAACTGGAACTTGAAAAAAATAAAAGAAAGTTTACCTTGAACCGTGTACGTTGACCAGCACGTGTTTGCTTCTGTACAGGCATGATTTTTAGAACCTCGTCCTTTAGATCTGGTCCAAGAAATTTATCGATGATTTCATATTCCTTGATGGGTAAAGAGAACAAGTAGATGTGCTCGAGAGACTGAATCTTGCCATCTCTGACTAGACGACCCAGCTTGGTAACAGGGACCCATTCTTTGCTATCCTCCTTGCCACGTCCACGACCGCGTCCTCTGCCTCTACCTCTACCACCTCGACCTCTCAGGCCTCCGCGATCACCTCCCGCTCCGCGAGAACCGAAACCTCCACGAAAGCCACCGCGTGCGGCTGGAGCAGCGTCCGCCATTCTGTAATAAAAAAATTCATGATAAATTTGATCAGAAATGTCACATATAATATATCCTAAATTTCAATCTTATTAAAAGTTAATAATTACTATGCACATATTTTTAATATTGAAATTTGCAATGGCAAACCTGGGTAACCCTAGGCAGGCGAAGCCGACGTACCGTATTTGATGAAATATTAAGAAATGCGATAAAAGTATTCATATTAGAATATCCATAGTTTTAATGTTTTGTACAGATAAACGAAAAATATGCAAAAATGATAAAAAAAAATGAAGACTTTCTGAAATATACTCACGTTACTTCTTTCCCTTTCCTCGAAAATCACAGAAGAACCGGAAACACGAGGTGGAAATAAGAAATTAATATGCCTTCGAGATGGCGCCTCCTACAGACGTAATATCCGATATTTAAAAAATGGCGCGTTCTTATCCAGTAACGGATTCGACATTTAGATTTATTATACAAAATAAAAATTTATCATACCATTAACTAAGTGATAATTGTAAAATAATATTTAAAACAGAAAATTAAAAAAAGTAAATAAAATATATTTAATGTTCAATAAAAAAAATTTAAAGAAATATTCTATTATTCCAAAATATGCAAATGAAATATAATTTCAGAATAAAAAATGTTTCTGGAAGAGAAGTAAAAAAAAACAGATTTTTATTCATTATGTGTAACAATTTATTACACTGTATAAACACAGTACAGAAATAATGTAAAATATAGGTCTTTTAATTTATCTTATAAAATATTGTAAAAATAAAAAAGTTCTTATTTCACTTGTTTACCCTTTACATATACTGATACTATATTACGTTCATCGCCGGCATATATAAATCTCTGGAAATTCTCTTCGAGTGTATATTCTTTAAAATTATCCAACAAACTGCCTTCTGCATTCATGTCAACGATAAGAGCATCGAATTCTTTGCCTTCCATCAAATTACCGATTTTGTCATCAATTGCGAGTGCTAAACACAATCAATATGTTAATATAATTGTAAAGAGTTTTGTATATGGATATAAATATTCCTAATATGCAACTTTACCTTTAGCACCTCCCAATGTTGCCATATGGAAGACATCTTTGTAATTAAGCGGTGTATAATTATCTCTCGTTAAAGATAAACAATTTGATACTTGTAAAACCGATCTCATCTCATTCAGCATACTGCAACTAGCTGCACCTGAAGCATCTAAAAAAACATATTCATTTTTAATATAATGAATATATTATATCATATATATTAATTGAAATTCAAAATTTAGATTTTAAATTAAATATCTAAATTGTAAAACTTCTACAAAGAGACTTTTGCGATACCTGTTCCAAGTCCGACTTTGATACCGTTAGCCTTTAATCTTTGTACATCGCAAAGCCCGCTTTTCAGATTTATATTTGAAGAGGGACAATGAATTACAGCTGTTCCTCGTTCTTTAAGAATAGCAAGTTCGCTATCTTCAAGATAGACTCCATGCGCTAATACTGTCTGTGAAAAAGAACCAGATGACATTATATATGATTGTTTCAATTTGCTTTTTAATAAATTAAGAAAATGAAGTATTATACCTTATTGGTAAGAAGGCCAGCAGCATCATAAACAGCCGTGTACGAAGGTAGGTGTGGAAAAGTTCGTTTCACTGTCATTATCTCGTCCTTATTTTCAGAGACATGACTCTACAGACAATAAGGAACACTTTGTATTTATAATAATAGCTGTACATTGCTAACATAATATTAAACAAGTTCAATAAATTAAAATACCTGTATATGTATGTCTTTCGTCTTAGCAATCTCTGCCAGCTGTTGCATTAATTCCATGTCGCAGCTCAGTGCGAATCTTGGTGTGATGATCGGCTTTACAAGTGGATTCTGCAACAAGTTTGGAGAAATGCAATATTTTTTTGTGATTAATTGTGACAAGGATTGTCACAATTGCCACAGAAGGTGTTAGGATTGTCTATCTATAAAAAGTTGGCAATAAAATACAAGTTTACCCCTATTATCTCAATAGATTTTATAAAATCTACGGTGTCTGCAACTGACGTCAAGGTGCTTTCGCAATATCCATCGTCACGCGGAATATTCATGTTCACTTTTCCGATGAAAGCTCGTTGACCTAATTCAGCAGTTTTTTTTGCAAGAATTACACATGCATCGGCATATAAAGATGCAAAATAACATGCCGTCGTTGTGCCCATTTTGATAGTCCGTTTCTGCAATGACATGTATATTAGACATAACGAAAAGATACAAGAATATCTAAAATAATTATACATTTTATGATGTGATCTTAATTAGAATTGTTTTACATACCACAACTGCTTCAAACACTCGCTCTGCAAATTCAGTATCACTATACTTTTTCTCCAGTGGAAAGGTATAAGCTTCTAGCCAATCCAAAAGACCTTTGTTGTAACCCAGTCCAAGATTTGGAAACTGTACCGCATGAGTATGGGCATCGATAAATCCAGGCACCATAAACTGACCATGTGATAAAACTTTAACTCCAAAATCCTCTCCACAATTCCGTTTAAACTGATACTCTCTCTCGCAAATCTTTAAATTCTCCAGAATCTGAAAAATCTAAATATTGTATAGGTAAAATTATTATATTTTTTATTTTAAATAAACTATACTGTATACAAATGTGTATTAAATTAAATCATTAAATCATTAAATACTTCGCCATCATGAACAAATACAGCAACGTTCTCCTTAATAATTAATTCTTCTTTATCATTTGTTTGAATCAATGGACCAAAAAAGATTCGAGTCATTGTGCTATATCTTCTATAAATGCTTATATTACTGAAACAAAAATAAATATTATATACATTGTTATTTAATTTCAAAATTACATTCAAGATATTTTAAAAACTTTTACAATTTTACACTTTACAACAGTTACACTACTTTACAATTATTAAATTTCTTTTATTAAATAGTTTATTAGAAATTAAATATATCATAATATATTGTTAATATTATGTAATTTTAATTAAAGATAGATGAGATATATAAATATATTAATAAAAAAATTTTATAAAATATATATTAACAAATGATTTTCTTTTGTTATTTTATTATAGAATTCATATATAGAATACAACAAACGAAAAAAAGAATTTCTTTCCAGAGTAACACTGTAAAATTTTCATAACGTCTGTGAATAAAATATTACTTGGCAACTTTTCAAGACTCACTGTCGATGCTTTCGCGACAGTTTTCGTAACTTTATCGTAGATAACTCGATCACTTGATTATCTTGTTATGCCACAACTGAGTTGGTCTTTCAAGGATGCAGCCATGTTACGGAAAACAGCTGATCTAACTATTATAGTCATCTGAGTTAGATTAGAAAATAAATACTTCATCTCTACAATATCGGATAAAAAACAAACATGATAAGCTTCGATGGATAAAAATGTTCACATAAGATAATACAGTTAATTATCAACATCATGATTAATTGAAAATTGCAGTAACCAACAAAGTAAAAAAAATGCAAATTTATTATACCTATTCGTAAAAAAATAGATAGTCGATAAATCTCCAAATGCTGGTAATTTCATCTCACACATGTATTATCGATTAATGATAACTAAAATATATAATATGAATTATAAAAACAATAAAAGCAAAGTAATAATCTGCAGCGATAAAAGTAAAAAGCAATAATGTACATATATGTTTTTTTCTACAATTATTGCATCAATAATCAAATCTGACATAACAAAAAAATAAAATTATATAAATAAAAATTGATTATCAAGTTATAAAATAATATATATAATACGTATATACATCTACGAAATATCAGAATAATGATAAAAATAAAATTAATATTGTAATGCAAGTTATTCAAAATTTAACAATTACGTAACCTTCTGCATAAAATTATTTTTAATATTTCTTCTATTGTAAAGAATACGGGTAAAAAAAAATAAATCGATTTATTTTGTATTTTATTAACAATGTTCTTGTCTCCTACTGTTTTCCGTAATCTGAAAGTTAATTTTTACATCAGTCTTGTCAATGATAGAGAGAGGAAGATAATTTATGTGCCAATAAAAAATTAAAACGCATCAAAATGTGTAATCAAATTATTTGTTTAATTCTTCTTTATTAACAATACTTTAATTCTTCTTTATTAACAATACTTTTCTCAATATTTCAAAACATTTAATATACAAACTTTATCTTATTTTTTCAAAATAATCTGTTAACAAAATAAACGCAATATCCTTGAATATTTTTCAACGTTTAAAACAAATCTCAAATAAATAGTTCTCAAATATCTCATTAAAATGTTCCAATAAAGAAATACAAAAAAATACAGACAGTATCATATTACTTTTTAATATAATTTGATGGCATGTAGATAAACGGTTATTTTTTTTTTAAGTTTCTGATCTCTCATTGCAATTACGTCGAATTACGAATGTCAGAAGCAAGGATCATGAATCCTTCCTATTTTTTTATGTCGAAATAAATTAATTCTTTCGTGTGCGGGTTTGATAACATAAATTGATTAAATGTTAAACATTTTTATCATTTTAATTTTCTTGCATTAATAAATGAATGTATTATTCAATATCGATGTGTCCACCGGTTTCAGCGCAAATAAAAATTTTGAGTAGATATTTACAGTTATTTATTAATACATTTACAATATTGCGGATTTTATCTTTTGTCAAACACAAGTAATAGCCGAAAAAAATCGATTTATTTCGCATAAAGTGTAGAAGTATTTATCGATTTGTCGTTTCTGAAGCCATGATACAAACACAGTTGCAATGAGGAATCGAAAATCTTAAATCACAGCACTCGCGGCTAAAGCGTGACTTCACTAGAAGGCGAAACGAATTCTGCAATTATTAATTTATTCAGCCTTTCCATAATTGACATATGTTACAATCTACACTTAGTCTTACTACTTATTTTACTGATACAGCTAATCAGAACGCAAGAAAGTCACATTGGATGAGGCGCCGCGTTCCTTATCTGACCGCATTTGTCGAAAACGTATCCGATCAACCGTTTGTTTAACGGTTCTTGGCAAACGTTTAATGACATTGCATGAATTATATAAAATACGAAGAAGAAAATTATAATACTCAACAGCACTATATGCCATATTGATAATACTCTTCTTTCTCGTCTTAATAGGAAAGATTGTGACGATTTTGCACTAAAAAAAGAAATTAAAGAGGCATTACATTTACATTAAAAGAGGCAACAATTTTAGATAAAGTGATAAAAAGAAATTGAATAAAAAAATCAATTACCTCGATCTACTCTCAGAATTCATACTTTCGTTGTCAGAAACTTCGGAAGAGATTTCCTCCTTTACGTCCGTCCAAACCTCATTATCAATTATCGCACAATTTACTGTACTTTGGCCATTAGAATGATTCAATCGTAGCATGTTGTTATTTTCCTCTCTCGAGCTACGACGAGATTCAGCCTGCTCGAAAATACCTCGTAATTCACTGATGCTATTGGAACTTCTGTTTAAAAATATTTTTAAAAAATTCAATGTAATATAACATTGTATTTCTTAAATATTTAATACATGTTTTAAGCATTAACTTAAGAAATTTAAGTCAATATAATAATATTACTACTAACTCGGCACGATGTAATTTTTCGATTTCCCATTTTGGGGATTCGGAGCTAAACGATGGTCTCCTGAGAATCACGCGTCCGGAAACAGAATTTCGCTGCCTCATAGTGTCCTGTATGGAGCAAAAAGTGACCAATGTAGACAAATGTATAAAAAGAATTAAAAAAAATAGTAAATAGGCAATCATGCATGTCAGTGTTAGTAGTGCAGAAACATAAGAAGATAATCCTGTTGAAATACCAGGCTGTAAAAGCGAAAATTTTGAAGCTAAAACAGTAAAAAAGACAAATTGCCTTTGTCATATCCTGTGCGTTGCCCATCGGCCGAGACATTGTGGCTACGCTGGCTCTTCTCCTAGCCATCTAGAAAGAAAAATAGACGAAAAAAAATATACCGATTATTAATCGGTAGAACGGAATTAAGAAAAAAAAATAAGAGTGCAAGCTGTAAGTGCGTAAAAAAATTCCTGCAAAATTGTGCAAACGTGCGAGTGCACGATGGAAAGTGCGAAACGAGATACGATGGATATCTAACATGTGATGAAAAGCTGGCGAAAGAAAGCGATGAACATGAATTTTTCAATATTTTCGAACCATCATACGATTATTGGCGGGTGTACCGCTCCTGTATCTGATGCGAGGCAATTCATCGTTGAGCTCGCTGGCGTTCTCCTCTATCATTATGTTGTTGTCTACCAAGATCTGTCTGGAAACGAACAGCGTGCACTATCACCGATACTATCTCATCATTTCGAAAACAAAGAGAGAGAACTTTACATCAAATATTAACAAATCTTTCACTAAGAATATTTATTCCAAATTTGTCCGATTATCGATAATCTCTATAAGAAAGTAAACCTTTAAAATTTTAATCATGATAGGAAGATCGAAGACGTAAATATCACATTTTCAAAGCAACGTCAAAACTCAAAATACAAATTGAACGACGGAGCAAGGCGAATAGAGAAAAGTGATAAGTCTGATCCTCACTTGGTCTCGGCGACATTGGTGATCAGTTTCTCGCACCGGGAATGCAGCACTTGGAGGTATTTGTCGGCCAGCAAAACAGCCCGAGATACCCTACGCTCCTGCTGCACGGCGCCTAGAGTCTCGGCTGCACAAGACACCCTGTGCGCACATCGCACGATCATGTCCAATTGATGCCTGACCCGTTCCACCCGCTCCACGGATTCTCTATCCGTGCATAGTGGCGCGAGTTCCTGACGTTACGCAAAATTCAATCCCTTCAACGAACCATGGAGAAAGACTACTTGCTAACTGGCAAACGCTTCGCGATCAAATTAGACACATTTCAACGATTTAGCCGAAATTTCTACACGATTGCTTAATAAGCAACAAGATATTTTCGTATTCGCTTGCCTGAATGTCCTGCTGCATCTTCCGCACTTCGTAGGAAAGGTTTTTCTCAGATTGATCGCGTTGTCGAAGTGACATCGCTATCCTTCGCGGTAAAGTCAACCTTTCTGTGCAGAGGCATAACGAGAACGCTATGTACTTCTTCTACAATAATAGAAGTAGTGTCATATAACTATCCATCAAAATATCTTATACAATTCTTATACTTAGAATGTGCTTATTTACCTGCAGTTCAAACTCATTTGAATTCTCCCTGAAAATAAAAATTGTTCAACAATTAATTAAATTGTACGATCAAAAATATATTTGTATTGATTAATTAAATTATACCAAGTTCACTACTCACCTGATCGCTAATTCAATGTCTGATAAATTGGCTAAATTTATGCAGACTGGCCCAGATTCCTGCAGACGAATATCCACGAGACTTGGGAAGACTTTCACTCGTTGATTACTTTCCGGAATCGAAGATGCATTTTTTTTGCAACAGCACTCCAATCGGCCGAGATTCTCGCCCTCCGAATATGATCTTTTCATATTTAAAGTCAACTGTAATAACAAAGTAATATTTCGAAATAAACAATAAAAGAAGAACAATAGGAATTCGATAAATGCGATAATTCGCTGAGCCTCTCGTAAAATTAGCGGACGTCCGCTATAAATTATCTCTCGGTATCTGACTTTCAAGAACGGAAGAGAATTGCATTCTGCATAAAATTTTGTTGATCCCTGCTAATTATCAGTGCATACATATGCAAGAATAGGGAAGTTCTGAGCGATAAAAACAGTTAACTTGGCACAGATGTACTTTCAGTAGTAATTTGACCTTCATTCCATATGCAAGCGTTATAGCATCACGTTTGGATAAATATTATCGGGAAAAGAATAAAAATGCAAGAGAATCGCGTGCTTTCCAGCGTAATTAAAGTTTGTAATTGAAAGATAGAATAAATAATAGCAAGCCCGAAAAGAAGAGACAAGTGACTCGATGGAACTCTGTTAAAGGAGATTATTATGAACTTCTTTTACTCTGATGATTAATTACTGCCTATGAACACGACGAGTGGAGAGGATATAGTGAGAATTTCGGCGGCCTTTTCTCTTCTCGCTTTTCCACTAATATCTATCGAAAGTTTACGTGGCAAACTTAAGGCAAATATTATTTCTCATATCAAACGAGATAGACCGCCGGATGTAGAAGGGGCACGTGATGTGATGCTATCGCACTTCAATGTAATATTTATAACTTCGCAGTATTCCGGTGGAATTTTGTGTCAGACGATCTGTAAAAGAAAGATGCAATGTCATCATTAATTCATAAATTACCTATAAATAATGCATACCAGTTCTCTACTATATAAGAGCATTCATACTATATATAATTATAATATAATAGAATTATTGCAAAGTCAATTCGGGAGAGAAGGGTGAGGGGGAATCAGCAATTCTTTATTGAATTTCTTAGTGCATATAAAGGAATAAATATTTAACGTTACATAAAATTTGCGTAAGATAGCTAAATGAGCTAATAGATTCTTATCGCGGAAAAACATTTAATGTGTATGTTCATGTAATTTTCTTCCTTTAAAATTACAGTAAAAAATATAAAAATACAAAGAGTCTATAAGTATAGCCAATTAAAACATAGATAATGCGAACAAGTAATGAAACTCTAGTCGACTGATGAATAGAAAAATCGCCACAAAGCAACTTATAAGGTAAAAACTCGCGATCGACCTTGTTGTTACGCTGGATTTTTCGCCGCAGATCTGTAATGATCGGTGCAACTGTGCCAGTAAAAATCGATATAATTAAATGAGTAAATAACAGAGACGTCCGCGACTTGCCATCGGTAAATAAAATGCAAAAAAGAACAAGAGACTTTCAAATCCGCAAAGTATATATTATTTGTGAGGGCAATTAATATAAAAGATAAATAAAGAAATAAACGCGATTAAATCATAATTGGAACATTGTCACGAAATATTTTCACAGTAAATATAATCGACTTGATTATATATTTGTGATGGCGAGATATTTATTAGTCGAGAGTTAATAAATTACGATAGGAAAGACGCTGTGTCTAATAGATAACAAATTAAGTAGCGTTCCGTGCTCAGAACAAACTGAAAAAAATCGCGTGACTTTGAAATATACGCGACTGTCTTGTGGCTATTTTAGACAACGCGTTAAACGAGATACGTTACATGTTTATTTACTATTCACATGTAAATGTAGGTATAAAGGAAAAAAGAAAGATATAATTTTCAAACAAAAAAATTATCGCGAAGCGATAAATTACCTCTAGCTTTTCGAACTAAAAAGAATGAAAATATACTATAAAAAAATATAATTGCTTTTATATATAACACATTTCACGGACATCAGATGGCTCACGTCTTTAGAAATTATTATAAATCTGTTCATGTATTTAATCGGTACAATATGTAATCACATAAAATGTTTAATAAAATAAACAAATATTACATCAAGAATTAAAAAAGAATCGTATAACCAGTTTTTCAAGAAAATCTCGCTACATCCGTTTCTACGGAAATCTTTTTATTTTATGCAAGTGGAAACGATTAAGATGTCTCTCTCAGAATAATAAATAACAAAGCGTCAAGGTCACTTAAACTCTCCATTGCAAATATTGAGACTCGTGTATATTAATTGCTGGATTGTAACATAAGCTAGCGATAACGGTCTAGCGATAGTCACGGTGACCGCGTGTCAAATAATTGCGACATTCCTTACGAGTAATTAGTGCCAATTGACCGCAGATTTATCGCTGATCATTCCCGTAAAGCAGTAATAATTGCCGATCTCAATTGCATGGCTCATCTGACCGTGATCAAAATGCCCGCCTGTTGAGGCCGCGTTTTCTGCTGAAGCGTAACTTAATTGTTTTCGTGATTGAGTGTCAGTGCTCAAGTTACACGCGTCGAGCAGGCTATTCCACCCAATTTAATCAAATCCAATAGCGTCACGGATCAAATAGGTCCTTAATCTTTCCTTTGTCCGTACTGGATATTCCAGAAAAGGAAAGCTACTTCTAAATTTATATCTAAATCTTCTCAGTCTACCAACCTGTGGTATTTCTGGTTTCATCTCCAACAAGTTTCTTTCGCGCGCTTTTTCATCGCTTTGCACTGAGTTCTTGCATGGCACTACTTTTATTGAATTCGAATCAGTCAACGATGCGGACGGCGCGACATTGACGATTTCGTCGATCTCATTCACGACTTCTTCAGCGATGCTGCATCGATCACTGGACCCCGTCGTCGATTTGCACTCGCCGTTGCCTGAAACGGCTAAACTGTCCTCGCGATTCGACATTTGGCTATCGACTGACCGTTCGATTCGCGACTGACTCTCGCCATCGACTCTTTGCACGCACGTCAAGGAGTGGGGATCCTTTGAATCCATGATCTTCGCTAAATCTGTGGGAGAAAACGAAATCGATGATCTAATAAGACAGCTTGAAATTTCCACGATGTCTCCTTCTGAGACGGATGTAAGAAGTCGAAGGTGATTGAGAGGATTATATTATCATACTTTGATATGCGCAGTAAATTTTTTTTGTCGTATCATTAAATTGTGTGATATGCATTAATAAGTATAATATATATTACACAGTCTTCATATCCTTGATCGAATCTAATAAGATTAATTAAGATGGATACTTACCAGTTTGATCACGCGAAGATAGACAGCGATTAGATACTAAGTGTGCTTGCGAAACAGTCTTGTTTAAATATGGTGTAGATTCGAATGCCACATTCTTCATCTTGCACTTGTCTATAAATGTCGAAGATGAATGAATGGAAACATCGTTATCTTTCTTGTTCCCGATGATAGGAAAAAAATCCAATTCAGTGGAATTCATTGAAATGGGAGAAGCACAGTTGGAAGCCTCGACAATTCTTTGTAACTCGTTTTTTGCTTCCAGTGGAAATTTCAAGCGTGTAGGCGCCAAACAGATCTTTCTAAGTATCGTCTGCTCAACCGGTGTTTCATCGTCTAGGCTATGTTGTAATTGCTTTTCCGGCGTGGAGTTTGTGGAATCGCTGTCGCTCTCTCTGTTGCGGTAACCATGATTAAACGCATAGTTCATCACAATATTTCGCTCCCAATCGGTGATCTTATTGATTTGCGAGGAAGAATTGTGTGGAGTGCTCGATGATTGCTTCACTTCCAAATTAGATCCCTGATGATCCTCGAGCGGATCCTGCACCGCAACGACGTCGAACGGGCGGCAGTAGACAGAAAGTTTTCTGCGGGGATTCGCTGGATTGCTTGCGTTATTCACTTCAAGTACTTGTTCACTTGTACAATCCCACTTTATCTCCTCCGACGTGGCCAATGCCTTCGAATCCACTTTGAGAATACTTGATCCCTTTGACATTTCACTCGATCGATTCTCCTCGGAATGGGTCGAATGTTCCTTGAAAACGTCGCGTGCTTCTGCAGTAATTAGCACAGATTTCTCGTCGTGGTCTTCCTGCATTAGACCATCTCCTCGCGCGAACGAAGCATCGATAGTATTCGTTTCAGGATTTTGATAACCAAATGTTTGCCTAGAGTCTTCCACGGCTAGCGAGGATAATTGTAAGTCCGACGGCAACGTGTGTATCGATTGGTTCCTATTAACAAAATGATCATTCGATTATCAGCAACTTAGTTCCATTTAACATTTGTATTATTGTTGAATACGTTCACAATACATGATATTTCGCGACTACGTTTCTTTTTTTATGATATTTCGTAGCAAATTAATTTTGAACTGTTACATATTTTATAAGTAACTGGACCTTAAATTCTCGGTTAGCGGGCGATCTTTACAATCGCTAAGAGCGCTAAGAGTGCTCTCGATGATGTTATGTAACTCTTTGATGATAGGTTCAATGATGCGGAATCGATTTTGGACACTTGGGGACGGGCATGTCTTTATAACTCTCGAGAACAAGTCATCGTCTTCGTTATTCACATGCGTTATCGACCACAGACCCACTTTCACTTTCGGCTGGCTAGAATAGTGATTATAGTAAAGAGAAGTTAAAGAATACGCAAGCTAAATACACCGAGCATACTTAACGCATTGATACGGCATTGAATTAGAATTTACAAAGTCGACTATTTAACTTTTAGCCATTATAGGGCACGTTCCACTTAACGTTCACAAAGTTCGATAATATGTTTTTGCACGATAACGGGAGATAATTATTTAAATGTCAGCACAATAGCCTGCGGCGTAACACAAATTCATGCATAACGCGAGTCTGTCAAATTTTTAATAGTCTTGACTTTAGCATCTCTTATCTTATGTAATCTTTTTAAAAATAATTGCAAATAATATACCTACAGCGATTACAGGAACTAATGAAAAGCCGTTTTTGCATAATTAAAGAAATTCATATTTGTAAAAATAATAGTGTCACCAAATCGCCAAATAACATCAATCTTTATAACAATATATTCAAAATGTAATATTCATTATTTACGTTCCTTTTTTTGTAAAATTTGCATGATAAAATTTAAGAAAAAAATAATTATAACTAATATGCAAATTCTTTCACAAGAGAAGAGTTAGCGAAAACATTTTTTATTAAAACCGAAATTTATACGAAAAAAAATTGTCCCCTTTATTTTTCCATGCTTGCTCGAAAAGACCGAGGTCGATCTTGATGACATAAGCAATTCGTGCAGATTACAGAGGCGACTAATTAGAACTGCATGCGTAGTGCGCATAGATTTAGCGATTTATGCCATTAAGGCAACAAATCAAACTGTCCTTGCTACGCGTGTTTAATGTCTGCGTTACATCAATGCTGTCTGTATCTATATCTTATTGTTAAGTATGCACATGTGTCACGTTCGTAATTAATTATTCTACTAGTTTCCCATCGATTAATCTCTATCAGTCCCGACTTGGCGCGAATTAATCTTTTACATTTTATATCCCCGAATCTTTCGAAGAATTTATGCTAAACTTGTCCTCAAAATTTTTTGTATTAATGATTGATGAGAAATCGAGAGATCATTCTAAGAATCGCTGTTCACAATCTTATATCGTGTGACAAGTTTCTTTGAGTTGAAGATAATTTTTCGATTGAATGAGGAAGCAACTTCGATATATGTGATTTTTTCGAGTTGCCCGAAATATCGTTCTCGAGGTATCGACACGCGCGACAGAAAGGTCCGGAGCGTACTGATTGCATTCGCCTGGTGAATCGATCTCCCTAGCAGTGCTGACGTCTTCTCCTGCATCGTGTAGCCGGAGGTAATTTCCGGATTGCATTTCGAGAGATCTCTATAACGCGATCACGATAATCGCCCGTTAAAGAAACACGTAACAACGTATTTTCTCGCGGTACTCACTGTAGATCCAAATGTAAAAGTGACTACAATATATGTGTATAATTAGTTTTTCATGTAAAAATGATACTATATTACACGGTTAAATGTGTCAATCCATTTCTGTTAGCAGTATAGTACATTATTTTTATACGGAAAATCAATTACATACATACATTAGTCACTTTTTACACACATAGAGTGCAGTGATATTCTTAGTTCTCGCAACGCAAGAAAATTGTTTTAAGGAAAAAAAAGATAATAAATGCTTAAGAATATTCCTTCGATATATCCATATGTGATGTGTCAATTCCAGTTTTGTCGATAAGTTCCATTGTCGTCTTGCGAATATTTTTCCTCTCACGAGGAAGAAATTTTATGAAAATTTTATAAAAATTTATCTAAGCGCATTTTTTTGTATTAATATTATATATTTCTAATAAGCGTTTAATAGTGAATTCGAAAAAAAATAATAATAATAAATGCCGGGATTAAATTGCGACTATGAAACTCTCGAGCTTGCAAATTAGGAAAGGATGGATCAAGTATGATAGTCGGTAAATATTTTTGTTGGGATGCGAACCGAGATGGAAATCATGATTTAAGGCGAGATTTGCGGCAACTTGGTTATTTTTACGTGGAGTGTCATTCGAGGGCGCTGTCATATATGCAGGTCATATAAGCAACGAGCAACGCGGCACCGCTATTTTTATGGGAAACCCTGAAGATCCGCCCGCTATATTTGACCTTGAGCCAGATATTCAAATCGAATGGTCATTCGCTTCGGAAATTGAAGCAATATTTTTTCCGTTTATGCGACATATATGCTCGAGATTATGGCGTCTATAAGCGGAACGGCATTTCGGTCTTTCATAAAAATCAACTCGTCCGCAAGGTCTCGTTTGCTAACGTAACAAACATAGAAATTAGTCGATATACCGATTTATAATAGACTCTTCTTCCGGGAATTAATCATCTTCATTTTGATCTATGGTACGCTCACAATTTCGAATACAGACGCGCAAGTGTTACGCATCGATGTCTCATGCGAACGTTGTTAACTTACGTTGCGTGCGTCGACAACAGATCCCGGAAACTCCTGACGCCAAATTGCTCCAAACTGGTTGCGTTTGTCGGCTCGACTTGGAGCTGTGTGCTCGAATCCTGTCTCATGTTTCTTTTCGTGATCTCTTCTGTCATCTGCGAAAAGACGTGAATAGATAAGAGAACAAGGCAAAAGAAAAAAAAAAGCGAGAAAGATCATATACGTAAAATCGAAGAATATGTGTCGCTTTGTCATGAAAATTAGTGTTCATTGCTAATGCGATCAACCAACTATAGTAACGTCGCGACAAGTACAACACGCGTGTCAAGGTAATTTAAGTATGCCGTATGCCTTATCAACATCAAAAAGATGTTAGCGATGAAAGAAAAATCCTAAAATAAAAACAAGAATAAAACTCACCATATTTAATAGAAAAGATACTTTGTGCCTCAATATATCGATATTATGAGCTTTTGTGTCTGTGTCTGGATTAAAGCAAGATAAGTCATCGACAGAGCCCCGTATCGTAACAAAAAATTGTATAACTCTGAAAATCAATCGCAAATAAAACGTAAAGCAAGCTCAAAACTAAAATTGTTAAATCGGAAAAACCGATTAATAGAGGAAATAAAAAATAATTAAACTGAAATATAATGACTTTTCTAGCTGTTCCAATATCGTAACAATCTTGGCGTCATATTCGTTTAATTCTTCCTCAAGTTCTTGTATGTTATTTCTGCTGTAGTCAGCTGTAAAGCCCTAAAATATGTAAAATATATTAAGAAAAAAATTAAAATCTCTATTAAAATGTTCGTATCACTTATGTTATATTAATATAACTCGAAATATTTTCACTTACTGAAACTTTCAATTCCGTGTACAATGAATCTTCCATTGATACTTTTATCGACTTATAGGGTGTGCTATGTAGATAGCATTCATCGTCCAAAACTGGTGATAACGAGAGCTGTAAATAATCGTGCCGATTACATCGCGAGAAATTATTTTTACAATTTTACATTTCTATAATATTAATAGTTTACTCTTTCTTCGGTAGAACATGCGTTAAGGACTGATAACGATTGGAGCTCCACATTTTCGTCCATGAGTTTACGATTCTTTTCACGCAGATTCTGCAATATATGATTCGTTGTCGCATTATAATTCGTTGTACGTGATTATATGAATACCAAGGAATACTTCAAACTTACATGAATCATATATTCGTAGTCCTCTTTCATGCTAATATTCGTGTCCTCGAGTTCGGTTATTGTAGTTTTTAATTGACAATAATTGTTTTCCTTTTCGTCAAATTCCTCTTGTATTTTGGTGATCAGTTTCAAACACTCTATTTTTTCTTTAGTGATTTTCTCTAGTTTTTCTTTTAAAGGTGGTATAGCTTGTATCTATTTATTTGTATGTTAAAAACAATAAAAGCATTTAAAAATTGAATATAATAAAGATTATTTATAATCAAATGTTTATTATTCCAAAATTTATTCAAAATGTCGAATATTATATTATATCCAAGAATTCATATTTGAACATTAGTTACGAAAAATTATGGAAAATACAAAATAAAAATGTAAACGTGTAATTTCTACGTCTAAACGGAAATCATGAATAGCTTCCTATAAAATAATAAGATGCAATTAGTTTTTACCTCAATTTCCGCGGCTTCCAATTGCTTCAACAAGTTCTGATGCTCTTTCGTATATCTTTGAAGAGCCAAGGTCATAGTCTTTTCATTCTTAATCAACTCGTTTAATTGATCTCTTTGCTCATCGTTTTCCTTTTCGAATTGCTGACATTTGTGAACATAATGTTTTCTGCATTAATAAAACATGTATATAATATCGCTGAAGCATAAATATCATAAGAATATATTAATATAAATCAATTTTTTGAAATTATCCATAAAAACAGAACACTTGGATGCTAAGTAAATCATACGCACAACTGTTTCTCAGTAATACTGTGTTGTTGTTTGAGATTGTTGATTGATCTTTCATGTCGCTCGAGCTCGTCGCGAAGGACATTGTTTTCCTCGCAGAGTTTTCGAAATTTCATATTTCGAAACTCTAATTTCACGATATCATTAGTCAGATCCATGGTTTTCATTGAAGAGTCTGCGTCGTTCACGAGGCTACGGCAATTAGTATGTATCATGTATTATTACCAACCGTTGTACAAATAAAAGTTATTATTACATGACATAACGCACATCCTACATTAAACACATTAATTTGCCTTTATGTACTGTACATAATATATTTATTTAACACTAGAAATACAATGTGTTTCTTACTCACTAAAAAAAGAATAAATAAATAAATTACTATAAAAATAGAAAAAGAAATAAATGAGCAAATTTTTCTTATGAAACAAAGAACATAATTATTGAAAAATCAAAAAAATTTCAGATTTATCTTTTATACAAAAAAAAATGTAATATCAATTTAAAAATAAAAAAACGATCAATAATGATTTGTTACGCATTAACACTAGAAAGGTTAAGTGATTAACCTTTCTAGTGTTAATGCGTAACAAAAAAGCTATCGAGAGAACTAAGTGTTTATCCACGTCAAGTAATTTATGATTCAAAACATTAATTAAACTATAAAACATAAAAAGTCATATATCTTCATATATGTCTGTTTTTCTGTTTATTGAACTTATCGTTAAACTTAGTTAAGATATATATGAAAATATATCTATGAAGATATATATCTTCATATATACCTTCATTGAGTCTAAGTTCAATAAACAGAAAAACAGATATAGTTGATGCACTTAGTAAAATTGTATTGCCAAAGAAATTTATATTAAAATAATTCATCTATTATTTACATGCATGTTTTAAATTCATTGTATCCAATATAATATTACGATATAATCTGGACCGAATATCCCACTTACTTCTTGTACGGATCACAAATCATAATAGATAAACGATGCAAGATCGAATGCGTCTATCACTATCATAAACGTGCCAGCATCGCGTCGATAAATTAACTCTAAATTCTTCGATTTCGCAATGAGCATTCGCAACAATAATTAAGCTGCTGCATTCAACAATTCATAATAATTAGAGGAGATTCACACAAGCGTTTCGCGCGCGATCAATCGTGTGGAGGGCACGTAAATAATTCCAGAAATAAATTAGCCAATTTCTCCTGTTTACGATCGCGATCGGCGTTAACGAGATCACCAGATATGACCACAGGCGAGCAACGACTGAACACCACACGCGAATTGCATAAGAGATATCGCGTGCCGATTTCCAGCTGCCACAATATTCGTCACATACACCGCACGAATAACACCTGTGTGTCGCTTATTCGACTCTATTGGGACCAGCGGCGAGAAATTGGCGGTGCTCCGCGACTAGGGGGGATTTATCCATGAGAATATACAAATACACACATATACATGTATAAATACACATGTATACATGCACAGAGAATGTTCGTACAAAGAATAAACTGACGAATTGAAGAGAATAAAACACCTAATGAACACAAAGTTACATGTAACATGCCAGTTAGTTGTAATTTCCCCACTCAACAATATAATCATAACATAACAAAAGTATTGTGTTATAATTATATTGTTGAGTGGAGAAATTACAACTAACAGATACGTTACATGTAACTTTGTGTTCACTGAGCATTCTTTTCAATTCAGTCGTTGTTTCGCTTCGCGCTTATGTCGGCTGTATCGAACGAAATTTCAGCACGTATGTTTTTTCGTGAGTGGCAATCAGCCTTTATCACAAGCCACTGGTACAAGCTGCGGTACGATTCATGCTCACAACGTTCGTAAGCATTACTCGTCCTTGTTTAACTTCGATAAATAACAACGACGAAATGACTCCAAGAATGTGAATCGGATCGCTGTCGGTAGGCTGCATATAAGTGACCGGCTGCATATAAGTGACGCAGGCATAGTGCACGTGGCATTTTCCGCTTAAAAAAGCTCATGGAATTAAATAGAAATAAGAAATATAATTAAACTATGCATTCTGAACTTAGAATGTTAAATCTATACCTTTCATTCATGAATTCCCTGAAAGTCGTCTATGTTGCATTGATATATCAAGTATTAAGCGTACAATTTCGCAGATTCGACCAAATTTTGAATTGATTTGCTTCAAATTCATTCCTGTGATTTCTTATCAGTTTCCTCAGGTAGGATCGCTCTAATAAAATTTAACGAGCGGTATACGTCGTTCGCGCTATACTCATCGAAGTAAAGAAAGTAAACTGACTCGATGTCGCGAGCTCATTTGAATACGTGTATGCGCGGGTATATACAATATACATATATATACATATTTATATGTCTTACACGTATCACGCGCTCGTAGAACCGCGAATAATTTTTGCCTCTAAATGAGAAGGTAGCGTAGTCGGTTAAACTATCGCACGATCGAAGCGGTCCAACCGCTTATCGAGTATATATGCGATAATGTCGCGTTGCACTGAATGGGCGAAGAAAATATTACCGTCTATATATAAGTTTTACGATGTCTTCCAAAAACAATCTATACAAACGATGCCATCACGTTAATATATGCCGCGACTGTTAACGTGTATGAATCTATATGTTTGCGTTACATAATAATAAAACTGAGTTTGTATTATATATGTCGATCGAAAACGGATCTGAACGAATTTGTCTGCGACAGAAAGCCTAGCTGAAGCTTTATTTTCGACAAATATCGCATACGAAAATCAGAAAACAGGATCGTATTTCAGCATGTAATAATATACGTTATATATATTACAGATTTTTGTTTTATTATAGATTTTGCAATATAAATTCAAGAATACAAGCCCTGTGTTTTTTAGTTGAGCTTGCAACGTCCTTCTTTGCTCTTTTTTCCTCCAATGTGGAAAATAAGGAAAAATAAATTATATTTAAGTTCAATTGAAAAGAACTATATAAAGTCTGTTTTTTTGAGCTAAACTTCTTGCATAATTCATATTTTCTTCTTTTCCTCCATAGAGAGAAAAAGAATGAAAAGTCGTTCAAGTTTAGCTGAAAAGAATAGATGTAGATACAGTGCTAATAATACATTTCGCGCGAAGAGTGCGGATAACTCGGTTAACTACTAATCAATTCCTCTGAAGTCTAAATACCGCGCGTTTGCTTTTTCCCGGTCGACGCGTTCCATGTATCAAGTTTACGGTTCACTGAATTCCGCGCTGTTACATATCCACGCAGTAATTTCGCGTCGCAATTTCTTAATTTACGGCGCAATGTTTTAAATTAAAGACAAAGAATCAGTGTGTTTACTTTAAAAGTGCGTCCATCTCTTCTTCCTTCCAGCAATAATTTTGTGATTATCAAGTAGCGACCGCATCGAATTATTCAAAAGTCTCACGAACTCGTGCATTTCGCTACATGCCGTTTATACACATGCGACGTGTTTTTTAAATTAAACAAAGTTTCTGTTTCCTCTTACGAGAGTTTCTCCTGGACATTATTATCGCTGTGCTCCGCAGACTGAATCTGTTGAATCTTGGTGATCCAGCATTTTGTCGCCTCTTTGAATTGTTGTAAATTCACGCAATCCTTCGTCGAAATGGCGACTAAACATTTCCATAATTCCTCCAGATTGTCGATTCTATTGATCAAAATTAGCACGTTACACTGCAGTATTTGCAAGAACGATTCTTTTTGCAGAAATCGAGCTACCGCACAGACACTTAAATATATGTAATCAATGTATGCAAATGAATTCCATTCATTTACATACATGGACTACATATTATATAACACAGATGAACATCAGTTACACTGAAAATCGCGACAGTTTATATTCGAGGTTCGCCTCGGTGTTCCACGTGGCTTTCCGTATCTCGTCTCGCGAAAATGTGCTACGCTTAAAGCCGTGCGCCAAGTCGTCGATCGCGTTTGTCCTTGTATCGATCGGCCGCCTGGTGTACACATACCGGCAATTTGTTTCAAGCTGTATCCCGGTCGCGTCTTATGTTCGTCAATATCGACGAACGACACGGCGTGTCTATGCGTCTCTGATAAGAAAATTAACGTTGTCCCGTTTTGTGCGGGCACTCACGACCAGTTCGGCAATTGATCCTGAATGTACTCGACGATTCTGGAAATCGGCACCGCATCGTCTATCAGAACCGTCAAATCCGGCATCAAGGTCGACATTGAGGCGCAATTCATGAATATCTGCTGCAAAACTAGAAAAATGACGGATCATTTCTGTGTCTCTATTCTTGAAAAGAAACGCATATAAGTCTAGAAAAATACTACAGTATATATTACGTATATTATAGTATTTTCCTAGAATTTCGTATACGTTTCTTTTCAAAAATAGAGGTCTTGGTCACTTTCCACTCTTCTGAGGGCGAAAAACAGACTCGCGATATTTAATTCGCAATGAATTAAAGACTCTTTAAACGCAACTACAAAACAATGAGTGCTTTCCATTTGGTAACACAAGTCGACACAAGTATCGTTCAGACTTTATTTCTCATAGAATCGTCAAGAATGATGTTTGTGTTGATTTGTGCCACTATGCCTCGTTTCTACCAATGCACTTAGTTTAATTTTAATTTCGGTTCAACTAACTTTATATTTTTCTAAAAATTAGAAAGGTATGAAGAGTAAATTAAACTGAAATTAAAATTAATTAACATTAAGAGAAATGAACATAAGAATTAGGAACAGTAAAGAATAAGTTGAACCAAGATTAAGTTAATCTACGTTAGTAGAAATGAAAAGCAATTCAATCCTGTGAATTAATTCTCAACTGTAGACACAAATCTTTGCAATTTTTGCAATTTTTCTGCATAGAATTATTTAATTTCCTGTATATTTTATATAAAAGTAAATATTTTTAATTATAAAAAACTAAGCGAGATAAAAATTAATCTACACGGATAGAAATAGACATGCCATCCACTATACACCTATCACTTATTTTCTGTTTTTTTTAATTGTCTTATTGTTGTTAAATAAAATTTAATTTTATGCAAAAAAGGCAGATATTATAAATTTATAATTAAAAATGAAAACTTCGATCGAATTTAACGACGAAAACAGGTTGTAATGCAGAGCCACTCAAGCAGGAACTTCATCTTCATTAAATTTAATTAGCTCGATTTATCAATAAAAAATCACCATTTTCCAATTCGACCTCTTCTAATCCCGTGGACATGATGTTGCTGAAAATTGTGCGAATCGTCACCGGGATTCTGCGAAAGAGAGACACTTGTATACTCGCGCATATAAACACATACGCGGAGAGGGATCTCTATTTGTATTTTACAGGGGTCGCGAAATAACGCCTTCAGGCATCTCGAGCCTCGATGACGAGGAACCCAACCGTGATAACGAAACTAATCTCACAATCACTCGCAATCGGCACTGAAAAGCCGGGCCGACATCACCCCATTCCACCGTCTCAAGGGGCAATGGCGAGAGGGGTATCCGGAGAAGCAAGGCCGTCCGTTTACCTTCACCGCGGTGATATACGTCGTGACGGGGAGGAGGGGGGGGGAGAAAAATAATTGTCGCGTGTAATAATTGATTGATTGATTTTCCCGCGAAGGTGTATAGGTGTAGGAAATTGCAGTCAAACAACGGGAAATCGAGTTCGTTTGTTTCTCACATGGACTCTCTTCTCCCCTACACTTTTTCTTGTATGGACCACCTGGCGCCCCCTCCCCCCCCGAATTGAAACGTTCAACTCATGATGGCATAGAGAAAATGAATCTTACCGTAATTATGTCATCGTCATTACGAGAGAAACAGGATTGTTGGCGCACGTCAATATTCTTTTTTTATTATACTGAATCTAAGGCAATCTAGACGAAAGGATTTCTTTTACATCATCTCACAAATCGAATCCCAATTTTAACAACACAGAATATGAGCGAATTAATAATTGGTGATGTAACCGACGGGTAGTTTTGCTACATTTGAATCTGTATGTACGTTTCAAAATCAAGCACACACAGAGCAGATTGGCCACCTTTGTTTCACGCATGCGTGAAAAGAACGTGGTGCTTTTTCAGCAAGCGACACAGTAGGTCTGTTCTTTTTCGAAGAATTCTGAACTAGTCCATTGAGTTAGAAGGTTTGTTCTTTTTAGTTAAAATTCTTGCACGATTCCAAATTAATTTGAGAAAATGTAAATACAATAGTTCGATGAGTAAAGTTTATAAAAAATTCAATAAATACAAACAATAAAAGTACAATCAATTAATTTTACATGATGTACGTAATTTTTTATCCTAATAATTCCTAAGAACTAGTATAGAATTTATGGAATAAAAATGTAAAAACGTTATTTCTGAACTACACACACACACACACACACACACACACACACACACATATTAAATATAAAATTGTAATTACTAGAATAGATAGAATTGGAATGGAATTAGAATCAAATCTTAATATAATTATAATACGTTTTGAATTAAAATCGTCGATTTCAGTAACTACAATTTTGTATACAATATTATATATATAATGTCACACATAACAAACTTTGTACAATATTATTATATTATACTATTATATTTCTTATATTACATAATATTATATAAGAAAAATAAAGCAATAATTCATATATTTTTAATATATTACACTAAGAAATATCTTTTTTAATTCTTTTCAAAAGCAATAACAACTTTTTTCACCTTGTCAAGCACCTCAGGTATCATTTTAGATTGAGTAAGACTTATTAGACATTCACGAACCTCATTATCACATAAACCTAATATTTCTACAATCTGTTCGCTGGTACAAGATTCAATGATATACAACCAGTATTTAATAATATAATCTAAAAGATCATTTATTAGCTCGTTAGGATCTAATTCTCGCATCTTGTTTTCCTCATCTGCTTCTAAAACTAATACAAACGTTATTAGACGAAAAAAATAATTGCATGTGCACTGTGTGCGTGTGTGTGTGTGTGTGTATTCACAATGTTAAAAAAATAATGTTACCTACCTGTTTTAAGGGAGAAAATTAGAATCGCGATAATACAATCTATCCTTGTTGGGATGTTTACGTTGCAACGACGAAAAATTAATAATACTCGCATAGCATCGTAAATTATGTTAGCACTCTGTTGCTGAATTGGATATAAATTGTATGACTTGTTATATGGTTTTAATATCCTGTACATGATATCCATCAGCTTGAAAAACCTGTCGTCATTCTCATAGTCCTCGAATGTAAGTGAGCCAGATTCTATTATAGCAATTAGCACTGCCAGCCAATGTTGGACAAACGTTAATTCGGAGAGACTAGTTTTTCCTTCAGATAATATCTGTGCAAACGATTCTAACAGACCAGGAATCAAGTCGTTTATTTTAAACAGTTTTTCTAGCAGCTTTATCTGAGATATAAATTCAAGTAAACTCATTGTGGATATTAATAAGTTATCTGCAATAAAGAGAGATTTTAAGATTATATTAACTAGGATTCTTCTACAACATAGTACAGTGCATACCATTAGTTGAACTCTTTAATATAAAAATTATAGTAGCTCCGAAAAATTCACATTCCGTAAGATGAACTATCCAATTTGATTGAGGATTTTGTCGAATTTTCCATGCAATTAATTGTAAAATCCTGATAAGTTGGATCAATATTAATGAGTCGCTGGATTCAAGATGGCTCAGGATTTGTTTAACTAATTCTTGATCACATCCTAGTGTATCAATGGCTTCATCATTACAGCATACATTGCCAATAATACCTAAGACTATTTCCTACAAATATATTTTGATAATGAGAGGATGAGAGCAAGAGCGAGAGAGAGAGAGAGAGAGAGAGAGAGAGAGAGAGAGAAACAATAAAAAATTGTTAAAGTAGAATTAAATAAAATATGTTATGATAAAGATAAATGAATCGTACAGTGAATCTTGGTTCGTCACAAATTGTTAACAAGTACTTCGCTATCTGAAGAAAATCCTGTGACAAAAGATATGACACTACTTCTCCTTCCGTACTTAAATCCCATAGAGTACAAAGCTGATCTTCGAGCTCTTCCGTCCAACCATTTTCATTAACCTGAAATATATCACTATTATTATGAATACCATACTCGGGTTGTATTTTCTGTATATGTTTACACGCTCTACTTTAAGCATTGCTCATACCATTTCCTCTGCAGTATTATAATAGGCTAATTATAATACTGTATAATAGGATAATTATAATGTATTATAATTATCACACACAGGATAACTTTCGTATAAGAAATTACCTTAAGTAGAGACATCAGAGTATTAATTATCCATTTGCTACTGCAGAGATTGTTACCCACAGCATCGCCTTTCAATACTTCTAATTCCTCTTTACTAATGTCCTGTGAATCTATCATTTCAAACGTTCTGTGTACCTTTAACATTTTTACACAACTTTGTTAAAAGCAAACGAATAATTTCGAACTTTATTACCATTTTTTATATGTATAGTAAAAACATAAAATTCATAATTGTATACATAGTTCAATAATTATATTTTAGGTTAGATCTTAAGTATCAAATTATCACAATTTTACTAATTACCTCAATACCAAACAATCATGAAGAAAGAATCGAAGTGTTTCGCATGAGAAGAGATCTTTGATGATTTTAAAGTTTTGAATGAAAACAATAAAAATATACACGCTATCGAAATGACAGGTATATACGTCACTGTACGTACATATACGTCTGTTTTCTGTGGTTGGACTCGTTAATAGGCTTGTTCTTTTTAGCTGAATTCAGATGAACTCTAATAGTAAAAAAATTGTAGTACATATATACTTTTGGAATTTAAAATGAGATAAGTGTGTTATTGTTTTGATATTTAGTAGTTTTGATATTTGACGAAAGCGAGAGTCTAATGTAGAAACAAAAAAACAGATCTCATGCCTTATGTTTTTGTACACTTCCGCGAAGGCTTTTTGCATCAAGAATAAGATAAATATACGTATAGTATATACAATTGTTTTATCTTTAACGAGGACAGGAATTTACAACAAAATATTAGGTTTAAACATTTGTTCGTTTTACTTTCATTCAAGTTTCTTGCTTTTTCTCTGTTCATTATTTTTATGTATATATATATATATAAACCTAATATTTTGTTGTAAATTCCTGTCCTCGTTAAAGATAAAACAATTGTATATACTATACGTATATTTATCTTATTCTTGATGCAAAAAGCCTTCGCGGAAGTGTACAAAAACATAAGGCATGAGATCTGTTTTTTTGTTTCTACATTAGACTCTCGCTTT
>NW_017305451.1:2940293-2942457 GCF_001594115.1 Trachymyrmex septentrionalis
ATAAAGATATTACTGCTCTTATTGTTTAGAATTCATTCTTTTTTCTGACACATAATTATAATAAAATTATTTTAAAATATTAGCAATAGGTATTGTATATACTTCATAAAAATACAAGATTTCATATTTAGACGTCGATTATTGGAGGACACATCGCTCATTTGCTAATACTAAAAAAGAACATTTTTCAGAAAATTAATTTCAATGTTTTGAATCATTAAAATTTTGTGGTATCAATTTTTTAAATATATTCATTGTTTGTACAGGAATAAAAGTGTTTTTTAAAGTATTTCCTTTTTTTTGCAAATAAATGACAATTATTTATGTCATTGTTGTAGCAAATGAGCAACATAATGAATTTTCATGAGTTGTAACTTCAATATAGATATTACATGATAAACATTGTAATTAGAAACGTTATAACATTCACACATACGTAGATTTATAAAATTTTTATAAATAGTACATTTCTCAACTTTTCAGCTTTAAGATTAATTAATAAAAATTAATTTATTTAAAACACACACCTTCAAAATATATCTTTTACCAATGAGATGAGCGTAATTTATAACTTATACGCGTTACATGGATCCACTATAATTAAAAATATGTTAGAAAATGTAATTTTAAGACATATTAATTTTAAGATATATTAATTTATGAAATTGTTTTCTCTATTTTAAATTACAAAGCGATCACGTATGCGTAATGTTTACATCTTTATAGATGCGTACATGTATACACAGGTGAAAGAGAGTATTGATACAGACAGTATTACAAGATATTTTGTATAATCTCTATCGGCACTTGCATCGTTTGATCGTCGACGAGAACGATATCGAAGTTTTCCATGAATGAATTTAAGCTGGCCTCCACCTGGAGAACAAAAGCAATTAGTCTCTATATCAATATTTTACAGTCGTTACTAATCTCAAAATACTAACGTGCTCGTAAAGGAAACCGATTTTTAAAACGACCTTAGTGTCCTCTATTCCTTCTACCATATTAGCATCACCGATCGTATCGCCCATTAGCAATACATTTTGCCTCTTTTGAAATATCTTCAAATAATTCTTTTCCAATGCACACTCATTCTTGTTGTATACATGTATAGGCATGTCATTCTTAAATCCATCCAATTGACTTCCATTATACTTGAGAAAGTTAGAGAATATTTTTACATTATCGAAGAGAGCATTGTGATACCTCAACACAGCTTCCACTATGTCTCCCAAACCAGCGCTAAATATAATAATTGGTACTTTTACATTGTATAGCTTTTCAAAAAACTCTTCTGTACCATCGCGCAATATATTGTCGAATGCTTGGGCTATTTCTTCTAATTCATGAGGATCAAACTCGATGCCTTTCAGTAAATTTTGCGCAGCCATCATCCAATCACGCATAGCATCTGCCTTTTTATCCACAGACATTTCTGGGTCTATCTCTATAGGTCTGTATTTGTTGTATAAATCCTTAGCTTTGTCTAAATATTGTTGCGGTAATTGCTTGCAATGTCGGAACATACCTAAGATTAAATTTCAACATTAAGTTATCGTGTAGTTTTATAGAAATTGATTGATCATGATAAACATGTTTATTTGTAGAAATTTAAACAATTAAATCTTAATTCTAGATAACTTGCAAACTTAAGGAAAATCATAAATAGCGAGTTTATAAGTAGTTTATGATAAGAGACCAACTTTCTCTACTTTCTTAAGACCATAAATTAAACTATTTATTTACCAAAGCTACTGAGTACATGTCTGCCGTCTATGTGTTGCTTTGTAAGGGTTAAGTCGAAATCCGTGACTATCTGCACAAATAATTGTAGATAAATCAAATGCTGAATCAAAAGCCTAATCCTTACGAGAACTAAATGGAAATAAGAATCCGTACTTGCAGATTATTTACACCACCTTGCCGAATCGCATTTATCGTTTTCAGAACCGCGACCTTGTCCCTGATGTAAACATGTTTTGACCTCAAAGCGGGAAACTGTAAATGAAGAACATGTTTCACAATATACGTCGCCCAAAAAGTAGACTTATTCATTGATAAGAGCGATCAATTTACCTTGTCGATCGTGAGTTCGTTGTTCATCATCGTTGGCGGTGTGGAGTCGCGGGCAAATTCCAGAAACCCAAAACGACCGGACACTCTC
>NW_017305451.1:2942557-2952540 GCF_001594115.1 Trachymyrmex septentrionalis
AATCGATTTACCTTGTCGATCGTGAGTTCGTTGTTCATCATCGTTGGCGGCGTGGAGTCGCGGGTAAATTCCAGAAACCCAAAACGACCGGACACTCTCAAATCCTTCGTGCCAAATGCCAACTGCCAACGTGCACTGCACGTTGCTGAGAACCTGCCAATCAACCACGATGGAGTGCGCATGCCAAGCCCACTGGTCGTATTATACCGCGTGTTTCGTAATACATATTTCTTTTTTTATCGAGCCATTTAATTTTATTTTAGCAAGTTATTACCTTGACAGAACTATTATTCTTAAAAGATACGTTTAATCAAAAAGATCTTACGTGAGATCTTTTAAATAAAACTCGCAAAACACTTTAATAAATTTGTGAACTGATTAATACGAAAGAAGTAACAATCCAAGCAGAACAAGTCATTATGATATCAAAATGATGTCAAAATAATTCTAAAATGATTATTAAAAGTCATTTTTCAATCATTTCCGATTTATTTTAATGTCATTTTGACGTTATCGTGACTTGTTGTTCTATTTGAGAATTATTCTATAAATTTCCTTCAATAATATAAGTTCATTTTGTTATAAATTTCCATCGAAGCATCTAATGCGTGTATCGATGAAAATGTATTTAACTGCTTTAATCCATAAAGTCTTTATTTTCTAATGGAAACAGCACATTGATCTGAATTGAGGATTTCAGTGGAAACTTACAATAGACCATTGTCAATAAAATTGACAATAATAAAATTAAACATGCCAAATTAATTTATTCGATAAATATATATAAATACGTTTACATTTATCTCGTTATATTTTTAATATGTATTTTGTATATGTAATAGTTACTGGATCAATTGTGATTACAATTTTCGTAAAAAAAGATTTTTTAGATATTTCAGCAAACAAGTTGACGTCAAAATTGATGTTTAATATCATTTTAATATCAAAATAATATCAGCTTATTTGCTGGGACATATAGTTTATATGTATATAATTATATGAAAGATAGACAATTTCCGCTACATACATATTTTAAGTATTTTATTATTTTAATTATTGTAATTAATAATAACAATATGTAAAAAAATTTCAATAAATGTCGTTAATAAAATTTTGAATATAGGGATTTTTAACATATTATTATTAACTTCTTGTAAATGAAATATCAATAATAATTACTTTTTAAAAATACAATAATACAATGCAGTACTATAATAATAAATTTAATGTATTAATGCATTAATTAAAAAAAAGATTATTTTGAAAAATATAATATACTTTAAAAATGTTATGGCGGGGTTTTTTTAACATGTATACATGTGTACTATTACATATATGTATATAGATATTAAGTTGAAAACATATATTTTTTAAAATATATTTGCGCATATATACAGGTGAGTATATATATACATAATATAATATTATAAAACTGTATAATATAATACTGCATTAATTACTTAATATATGCGTGTATGTTTTATAAAAAGTGACATATCATATAATAAGCTATACATTCAGATTGTTATATTTATTTTCTATAAAATGAACTGAATACAGAATTTAGAATAGATTAGAAAAATTGAGAGAATAAAAAGTCGTAATAAACTAACACAAATATAAGAGCGAAAAAATAATAGTTTATTCCTATATTATATACATTAATTAGTAAATGTTTTGACCAAACGAAATTATTAACTTTTCTGTTATTATGGTAGCGTTCAACTAAAAATATTTCTGAAATATGGGTATAAATACGTATCTTCATTGTGTCTGCTTAATGTATCATTTAGAGCTGGTTGTACCATCTTTTGGTAAATTTTACCTGTTGGGTAAGTAGCAAGATTACTCAATCATATGTGCAGATTACTAGATTTACCTTACAGGTAAAATTTACCAAAAGGTGGAACAATCGGCCCTTAGAAGAAGTTTTCGCTACTCAAGCAGCGACTGCTAAATCAGACGATTCATGTATCCATTTTACTTCAATATTGAAACTTGATAATTTATACAGCGATTTCAAGATTCTTGTTAAAATATATACCTTCCAGACCATACCTTGCAACCAAAGTATTATTTTTTTGTCTTCTCTCCTCGATACAAAACAAAAAAATTCAAATTATAACATTACAGATAGTCTAACGGTTTGGACTCTAACCGGTTTAACGCACAAACGTGAAACATAATGTATGTCACAAAAAGAATTTATTTTCAAAGCTAATAGTACGTAAGTCGTCAAAAGTGTGTATGTGATGTAGTATCAATCCCAGTAAACGAGAATGGATTGAAATTTTTTTCTATCCGAATACGCGAATGCGTATTTTAAGTAGCGAATACTTTTTTTTTTATTTAATTGGATTCAATTGGATTGAAAAACTGTATTTTCTATTCAAAATTTTGAATTAAATAATATTAGCAATGTTAAGAAAAAGCTAATATTATTTTTAGATTGAAAGGCATAGAGATATGCTCCATGTAATTTCTATGAATGAATAAAAATAAATTCAGGATTAAAAAGCATTTTAGTATGTATTTATTTTAACATTCGTGAATCAATATTTCTAAAAATCTCAATCTATTTCAATTCATTTCAATCCATTCTCGTTTACTGGGGTGTTGGCCTCATAATAATTAAGACCGACTGAACGTAAACAATTAAGGCTACAATTAAAGCTAAAATTTAATGTTAGGATAAAACGAAACTGATAGATTCTTTTTGTAGCATTGTCCCTATTACGGAAAAAAGATCAAGAGAGTCAAAACGTTTGCAAATTGATGTACACATATGATACAAAAATAAATTTTTTATTATTTTTGTGCATTTATGTCTACGTTGGTTAATTACGATTTTTATTCTCTTATATTTTGTAATCATTAGCTGATTTTTTTCAACGCATTAATTATTTTAGAGTTATCGTTAGTCTCGGAACGACAATTGGCTAGATTTATGAAATACTGACGATCCACGAGTTTAAATGGCTTCATTAATTTTATAATATATTCAGTATTATAATATTGTACGAGATGTAGCCAGAAAGAATCCATCTCTGTTGAAACGAACAATATTAACTGTTTTGTAACTGCCTCGAAATTCATTTTTTTTGATTCTGCAATTATACATAAATAAATATATATATGTATATATGTAAGTGCGCGCGCGCGCGCGTGTGTGTGTGTATAGTTAAAAATTAGAAACATGTTACTGTATCAATTATCTGATGAATTCTATACCTGCACGAAGATTCAACGTTATTTTCGTCATAATGCGATTTATTAACAGGGGAATATAAAAGTGATAATGAGTAATATATATCAATAGGCATAGACACTTGAAAATCACATGAAGATCTTGTTTTATTTCACGTCCTACAAATGAAAAACCTTCCTCCTGATATGGATGCAATATGACAGCTAGAATTTTCATAAATAAGTATTTTTCTTTTTCCTCATTCCTTCTAAATGTATCACATAAATGTGATTTTACATTCGCTATTATTGCTAGCCAATTGTAGAGGTACAACTCTAAATTTATTGGAGAATTAAATTTTTTCTTTGCTACTAATACTTGTGCGGAAGATATCATCAGTGTGGGAATTAATTCAGGTATTTTAAATAGTTCTTCCAGAAGAGTGCATTGATTCGGTAATTTTATCTTACTCATGTCTCTAATCAATTCAATCACTGTTATCGTTAGTTTTTCTACAATCAAAATTTAATAAATTATTCGCTGATCAAATTTGATTCTTTTATGATTTTAATATATTACAAAAATTAAAATTTATTACTCAATAAATAGGAAATAGAAAATAATAACCATAACTCGTCGAAGCTAAAGAATTATTTAAGCATTAAAAGATTCAGCTTTGACTGTTATGGCCATTATTTCCTATTTCCTATTTGTTGAGTTTTCAAATGTACAATCCAATAAAATTCTTTATTGTTTAAAATTTATTATTATTGAATAAATCAATGTACCATGACAGTGCCTCCTGAGTATGGCACTTATATCGTGTGCGAATAATCCATATTCCTTAAAGTGGAATAACCAACGTGATTCAAAATGTTTTATGTTGATATTGTGCACTGCTAATTGTAAAATTTTCAGAAGGTTGTTTAATACTAAATTATCAGTAGATTTTAATTGATTTAGAATTAACATAGCAAACTCGTTGAAATTGCCTATGTAGTTTATAGTTCGCTTAAACATATTGCTTATTTTGAGAATTATATCAAAACATATTTCCTAAAAGCATATTTTAATGACTTTGTTAACCCAGCAAACGAGAATGGATTAAAATGAATTAAAATTTTTTTCTATCTCCGAATGCGTATTTTATAATAGTATTTTATAAATAGCGAATACTTTTTTAGATTTAATTGGATTCAATTGGATTCAATTAGATTCAATTGGATTGAAAAACTGCATTTCCTATTCAAAATTTTTAATTGAAGTATTCGCAATGAAAAAGCTAATATTATTTTTAGATTGAAAGGCATAGAGATATACTTCATACAATTCCTATAAATGAATAAAAATGCATTCAGGATTGAAAAGCATTCATTTTAGCATTCATGAATCAATATTTCTGAAAATCTGAATCCATTTCAATTCAATTTAATCCATTCTCGTTTGCTGGGAAAGTAATTACGTAAAACTTGCTCACGAAATAATTGTTACTATAAAGTATTATGCAATAAAAGTAAATATATCATACCATAAGTTCTGATTTATTTTGCACTAGCTCCATTATTTTTTGTAACATATGATGTTTTATAAGATAACTTGCTATAGTCTTATCATGGCTATTGATTAATATCTGATGAAGTCCATACTTTATCATATATGGATTTTTGTTTGTCTGAAATCAATTGAACCGCATACAAAGAACTTTCAAAAAGAAATGTATTGTACACAGAATTCTCCTGCTTTGATATTATCTTTTGATGTTATTGAAAATTATAGAATTGCTTGAAATTTTTAATAACAATTTAACAATTATCAATAAAATTAAAAATATTAAACAATTATTCCGAGCAATGTTTAGCATTTTTAAACATATAACGGATTTTAATCAATTTGAATTAATGACGTTGAATGTTTTTACTATCCCAAGCAAAACAACAAGTCAATGTGATACCAAAATGATGTCCAAATAACTCCAAAATGATCGTTAAAAATCATTTTTTAATCATTTCCGATTCATTTTGACGTTTTCATGACTTGTTGTTCTGCTTGGGATGTAACATCAATCAATAGTAGAAGATGTGACATGCCGATTCAAACCCACTAGATCGGAAACGCTATTCATTATTTATATTAATACCTTAATTAAGTCGTATACGTCATGGACATACTTCAATAAGTTCTCATCATAGAGTTCGTCAAAAGGGGTTAGAATTTTTACTTTATCGTTTTCAACACATAATAGAACGAAAGGCTCTGCGGTAGTTTCAACTTCATCTTTAATATTTTTTCTTTTATGCGAATCATCTTTAGATTTTTCATTCTCTGTTACAGCAAAATTCTTACAGTAGTAGTCTGAAAAAATTTCATATCCAAATTTTTACTATAATACAAAAATTTATGCTCGGATCTTTTTGCTCAACAATAAAGTTAATAATTTGACATTCGCAACGTTTGCAACAAAGATTCAAAATTATTTTATAATTTTATTTTTCAATATACTAATGATGTCCTTTATGTAGTTACTTAGTATGTTTTCTTCGTTTTGCTTGATTTCATTGTCACTCATTTCAATATTTTTCTTAGAATTCTCGCTCAAATTTGAATTAATCGCATTATTCGATGTTTTTATATTTGGGAAAAAAACATCTAGGAGAGATAGCATCATCTGATGTATAGCATTATCGATGCTATCATCCAAATCTTCATGCTGGATAGATGCTAAAACAAAAAATTTTTTCTGGCGAATAATTGAACGGACTAAATAAACTCGTAAAAATCATTTCAGCAAACGCGATCGAGAGAATTAGCAATGAAGATTTTTAATCTTGTAAGTGCTTCTACCATAATTCGCAAATCGCAAAACGTAGTTTGTAAATGCTGATGCAAAATGCTGATGCAAATGATCATCACCGCACGTAAGATTCACACAGTGAAAAAAACAAATGCAAATTTTCATTCTGCATTTGCGAACTACGTCTTGCAATTTGCAAATTATTATGATTGACGATTTTGTTTCTTACCTGGAAGTTCAGATATTGACGAAAGGACATCTTTTAAATCCATGATTTATCGAAATCAAATCGCTGTAACACCAAAGTCAACAGTTCAAAGAATATTGTTGTTATGACATTTAAGAACATACATCCGTAATAATAATAAACACATTGCTGGAAACTAAGACTCACGATACTTGATGTTTAATCCGTTTTTAATATATTTTACAAAAGATAATCTAATTTTAATATTGAGAATACATCTTTGGAACATCGGATTCATCTTAATAAATATATATTATATGCTTATCCCGATTTCTGCTACATTCTCTCCATCTTAAGAAAAAGTTTTAAAGGCTTTCTCGACCAAACTCCGATTAATTTAATTGACGATTAACTTGTGAATTTAATTTAATTTGTATTTTGTTGACATAAACAGAATGATTAAAGTTTTATACTTACAGTTAGAAAGCATGTTTTAAACAATTCTGATAATTAAATTGCTTATAATAATTATTAATTAGAATTTGATCAAAATCATCTCTATCATGTTCTGTGGTTTCTATTGTATCGCCTGTGTTTTTAAAAGAATTTCTAATGATCGTCTATTGAAGAAATTGACCGAACGACATATGTTGCAAAATAATAACAGTAACTTTATTATTCATGATAAGATTTAGTTTCGCCAAGTCAGTTATAAAGGAGCATAAAGAAATAAAAAAGAAAAAAAGAAATGTCTAAATCAAGCCTGTCCAATTTGAGCTCCGGAGCCAAAACGCAAAGCCATTGATGTAAAAAAATGCAATGCGAGTAAGATTTTAGGAACTGTAAACTGTTGATAAGCGTCACTTAGGCTACGTTCCAAAATTTCCTCTCTGAGGAAAATTTTACTCAAAATATATAGAATACGTAACGTATACTATAGCATATAGAGTAAAATCTTCCTCGGAGAGGAACGTAGCCTTAAATGCGTATTAACACTTTAGTCTCCTTAATCTAGAAATCTTTTGAATTTTTTTGCGTCGATGACTTTGCGTTTTGGCTCAAATTAGACAGATATAAATAGTGAGGTTGCAATTGTATCTGCAGCAAAAAAAAAAATAATTATCTGACAAATTTCTGATTAAATAATTTTTAATTTTAGGAGAACAACGCGGAAGATTTTACGTCGGAATGAAATTCAAAATTTAAAGTATGATATTTACATTCTCTCGAGTCGACTATGTATTAAAAGAGAAAGAAGAAAAAGAAGGACGATCAAATGCTTCAGTAAGACTTTCATTTCTTTTATCAGGTTTTAATTTATTTTATATTTTTGTAATTCTTAGAACTAATTTGCCTTCGACATTTTCTATTTTAATTATGTTAGTTACAGTCCCCTAAAGCAATGAATATATCGTAATGCAATTGACCGATAAGAATAGAAATATGTATCTACACTTCGAAGCTTTAGAAATTGCTTAATAATCAATATAGATAAATCAGATTAAAGTTAAAGTACATCGGTTGAAATGGATATAACAGAAGAGATTATGCAATCACGTTTGAGGATGTTTTATCAATTTTAAATATGCGAATACCATTGAGTAATTTTTGGTTTCAAACGGAAATGTACACAATATCAGCGTAATTAAATAAGAAAAACGATAAGGATAATATTAATAAGTACCTCTTTGATCAAAATGATCGGATTTAAGATTTTTCTTTCGTCTTTCGTCCGTAATAAAATTACACTGTAGATTATTTGCGTTGTCTCGAGTCAATAACGTGTATCACGAGTTCGGGTTTGATTCTAGCGCTACACCACTTCAATTCCGCAACTCTCATCGTTCCTTTCCCCTTCAGCAACGGATTTCCTTAAATTTTGAAACCAGTATTCCAAACATCAATTCTGTATCCGATTTTTCACTTTTCCATTAAAAAAAATGTGAAAAGTCAAAACTTTTACCATTAAAGTTTATGGAAAAAATTTAACCTTTGACCTAAAGAAAAGGGAATAGATGCACAACTTTTATAATAAATATCTTTTATTGACTGCGTCCAGCAGAGAAAGCTGCTTTGCAACTGTTGTAAAATTCTTGAATATGATTGGTCTTGCCCTTAATTTCTTATTGGATCTAAATGTATAAACCAGCCATTCCAGGAAGTTTATGTGAACGAGTGTAATATTATTTACTGAAAATGAAAATAAACAAAATATTTATTATTCACAAAGATAATTAAATGAGTGGAAAACAATTCCACAATTAGGCAAGAATTGCAAAGAGAAAAAGAATTACAGATAAAGAAGATTAATTAATACAAAAAAATTAATTAATACTTAAAGTTTATAAAAATGCTTATTGGAACTTCATAATTTTTTATATATTATACATTTTCAACATTTTGATTGATTATCTCATTCTGTTATGATTTTTCTGTTATGTTTTTTCTACATGGAAACCTTAAGATTTCTGAAAATCCGCCCTTAATGAGCATCAGGGCATCCAATATATTCCTCCAAGAAGGCATGGAAGAAAACTTAAAGTTCCTAAAGTTTGTTCTTCTTTTTCCATACCCCAAGACTGAATTCCTTGCACAATTAATCTTTCTTCTTTCTCTTTTCACATTGGAGTGAGAAAAAGACACAAAAAGAATCGCGCAAGAAGTGCAGTTCTAGGGTGTGGAAAAAGAACAAGTTTCTATTTTACAATATATTGTTTGAAAACCTGGTTCGCGTCGGCAATGAGGAAAAAGTAAATATGCGTATACTTGTGCAATGACAACATAGTGATAAATTATAAATTACAAGCATCACATTTTCTCGATTTTCTTCTCGAAAGTTGCTCCGAGAGACAATACGCACATGTTGGTATATATAGCCGACGGTGCACGCACGCGCACCTAACTTCTCGCGCAATGACGTCAGCGGCAAAGTTCGTACGGAAAAGGCAGGGTGGGAGAGAAGATATTGGACGGTCATCGGCGATGGCGGCAGTGACCGAGGGCGGCCGAGGTGGGCCGAGGAGTGGCCCGCGAAGCGGGGACTGGGAAGAAGAGGGGTGCGCGGAGTCGTACACGTGTGCGCGGGCGCGAGCGCGCGCAAGTGTGTGTGACTCCATTGGCGCGGTTGTGGCGGTGCGGTTGGTTGTTGGTGCATGCTGGTGTGCGGTGCTGCTGCTGCTGCTGCTGCTGTTGGTGGTGCGGACCGTGGAGTGGCCGGAGCGGTCTGGTCCGGAGTGTGTCAGTCGGTTGGTGAATCCTGTCGGCGTTGCTCGGTAAACGTTGCGGGTGTATGACACTGCGGCAGCGGCGGCAAGCCGATAGCGAGCCGATAGCACAAGCCGTGAATCAGATCGGTAGCCGACGAGGAACAGAGGGTGCGGTGTCGTCTTGCTGCTCCATTTCATCGTCGACGGTGGCGAGTCTGTTGATTGAACACTACTGGTCCATGTGCTCTGCTGACTAAAATGCTCATCAAGGAATTGTAAGTGCAGCACGGGATGGAGAGGGGGAGGAAAAGGATGGCAACGGCGATGATGACGAGGATCGTATGGAGCGGGGGCTGCAGGTGCGCGCCGCGCGGCACGGATTTCCGAAATTCGCTCCTCGCCATGGCCAACGGAGGCCAGCACAAGCGAAATTTAAAACCGATTGACATGGGTCACGATGACTGGTGATCTTAACGCGGTTGGAGAATTAGGGAAAAGAGGGAAAGAGAGTTGCAGAAAAAGAGATAGAGCGAGAGGGATGGTGGCCCTTTCATCCCTTATGAATCATCCCGCATGATTCTAGAGGTTGCACTTTCTGCACCTCTCTCTCTC
>NW_017305451.1:2952854-2962986 GCF_001594115.1 Trachymyrmex septentrionalis
AGTATACGATGATTTCTGATCAACAGCGGGAAGTGTGATAAAAGTGCAGCTTTGCAGAGAATCTCGGTTGACCTTAGACTTCTTCGGCGACGACCACGTACGATGCGGATTGTTCGATCATAAATCTCACAAATTTATTGATCAACTTTGATTTCTCATGTAATTAAGATCGGCCGGCTGATACGTGCATTTTGCGGCAACGCGTCCCCTCTCCATCCTGTGACTCAAGGACACGATTACGTTATCCGTTGATTTTCTTCGTCTCCTTGCCTTTCGATATATAACGCTGACATAATTCATTATTTGTCTGTTACAGCCGTGTCACTCTGCCCCTCACAGTGGAAGAGGTACGTGTCTGATCTGTCGCAGGAGTCCCGCTCCTCATAATGACTCAATTTGAGACCTGCCTGGATGTTAGATTGCAAAAACAGACAGTTGAAATTAATCTTAACATTGCCGTGCAATCAAGAAAATTCGCCAATCATCTAATTATCCTCCGCATGGCACACATGCCTATCTGAGTACTTATGTAGAGTTATCTTGCATAAACAATGCTGAATTTGTAATTAGAAGCCTATTTTATTACACTAACACATAAGTTTCTTTATTATTATCTATTATTTTATTATTATCTGTTGCTGTTCAAAATATTGTTTCTATTTTTCTATTCATTATCTATTTGTCTCAGAGTATATAATAAAGTGATGTCTAAGAGAGATATACCTTAATAATAGTATGATTATCATTTTATTTCAAGTCAATTCTAGAAATAGATTCACATTCCATGATGGACTTTAAATCCTTTTGTCTTTTTTTCTTGTGTTAATGAATGAAAAGAAACTCAAACCAAAAGAATTAATAAATGAATGGTTCTCACAAAAACAAGTCAAAGTACATATATAAATTATATCTCATAATATAAATTATATAACGACTTTAACCTACCTTGAATGTTATTAAGAATTTATATATATATTTTTCTCCTTAACAGTATCAAGTAGCTCAACTGTATTCTGTAGCAGAGGCTAGTAAAAATAATACAGGCGGTGGAGAAGGCATTGAAGTATTGAAGAATGAGCCGTTTACGGATTATCCGTTACTCGGTGGAAAGTACTCATCAGGCCAATATACATATAAGATTTATCATTTAGCTAGTAAAGTGCCTGCTTTTATTCGCATTTTACTGCCAAAGAACTCGCTAGAAATCCATGAAGAGGCTTGGAACGCTTATCCTTATTGTAAGACAGTCATAACTGTAAGTTGCGCATATATTTATTCACATATACAAGATATTAAGTTTAAATATATTCATAAATGTTACTTTGATTTTTCCATAGAATCCAGGGTATATGAAGGATAATTTCGTAATTATGATAGAGTCCTTTCATATTGGCGATGTCGGCAATCAGCATAATGTAAGTATCATCGAGTTTGGCAAGTATTTTTAGTTATTTACGTATTTCCTTCTTACGAACAGGTTCACGAATTGCCGCCCGATAAGCTTAAGATCAGAGAAATAGTGCATATAGATATTGCCAACGATCCGATTGCAAGTGCCGATTACAAGGTGGATGAAGATCCATCTAAATTCAAGTCCCAGAAGACAGGACGGGGTCCTCTCGTTGGGAAAGACTGGAAGCATAATGTTCAACCTGTGATGACGTGCTACAAGCTAGTCACTTGTGAATTCAAATGGTTCGGTCTGCAGACCCGCATCGAAGGATTCATTCAAAAGGCGGAACGGCGCCTGTTTACCAATTTCCATAGGCAAGTGTTCTGCTGGATAGATGGTTGGTATGGTTTAACCATGGAGGATATTAGAGCAATCGAAGACAATACGAAAGAAGAATTAGATAGGGTAAGAAGAATTTTGCTTTTTTTCAATTCTTCAGTTTTTAACCTTCCAGCGGGCCCACGCGTGTTCTCCGTGCCAGTCTTATGGAGGAAATACAAGTAAAATCTATTTTTTGAGTCTCGAATTTCCAAGATATTCCTTCAGTATCTTTCAGGCCGTCGATTCGTTCAGGTCACATTCCGTTAGTATATGTTGTTTACGTAGAATCGATTTTTAAGATATCAGGGCATTTTTTCAGAAAATTCCGGGCAAATTTGTTCCTAGAGGATACACACAGGAATCGCTCAATGGGAGTGAAAAGCGAGAGAAGTGCAAGTTGTGCAAAAATACAACCACCGTCCTCAAATGCAACAAATGTTTTCATTTTACTTTAAAAAACATTCGACGACAATAATTATAATACGACTAATTAGAATACAAATAAGACTTTTTTATTAATCCATTTTCTAATAAAAGGTAACATTTATTTTTTTAATTAAATGGTCATTTAAATATTATAAACTTTCGCATAATATTTATTTGACGATATGCTTTACTCTTTCGAACTTTCAGTCTTATTCTGTGGTGTTCTCTATATACTGACGCGTCCGCTGGAAGGTTAATTAAATCTTGTTTTACGCGTTTTATCTTCTATATTTGTTTTAGAAGTCAGAAATTTCATCCGTTTTTGAAATGTTTTTTATGTTCAATTGCAGCAAAGACATCAAGGTGAAGTACGGGGTATGCGAGCTGATGATTGAGGCTTCGATAGCTTCTATTATGAACGGTTAAATCAATTTCCTTATACATGTCAACACAAATACAGATGCATACCTACAGATGTACACCCTGTTACGCTCTGTCATAGACGATTCCACAGGATTCGAACGATTTCTGGAATTTACGTGTCTAGATTCAGTGTCTATTATAAATTACTTACAATTTTAATTTATTTTACATTTACAAGCGTTTTAGATAAATGTATCTACAGTCAAAGATTATAATGTAGTTATTATAAAAGAAAAAGAAATGGAAGGAATCAGAAAATCTTCTGGTTCTCTTGTTTAATGCATAATTATGAAAAGAATCTGGTTTCTTGAAAACCACCATAGATAAAAACGTTATGATTACTTAACAGCAGTTCGTAGTTCGATAATAATAGATATTGAAGTTCAATTAATGATCGACAAAATGCTTGCTACAAAGTACATAAAGAAAAAAAAACAAAGGAAATAATGTGATTTAACAATTTCGCAAGTTTGATCGTAGTTTAATAGTTAAAAAATTCCACAGTTTAATATATTAATGTACAATTGAAAATCTAAATGTTGCATATTAATGATCTGTATCTCGAACTATTATTTCAACCGAAAGTGTGATGTATTAGATTGTGTATTTTCGAAAGAAAGCTCGAGAGTATTTTCTCAATTCTACGAAAGTGTATATGTGATCAGGAGGATCGATTTGAAAAATTCTAAGGATTTTAAATGTATATCTATAGTTATTTCATGGGATCCCTCTACGATTCCACGAGACAAGGTACTACGGTAGATCTCAATCTATAATGTTCCTCTATTCTTTCATTATGTTTGTTATCGACGAGTGTGAGACGTGTATATGTACCTATTCCCTAAAGAGTTAGGACCAAACTGATGGATTTTTTAATTATACTGCGATGCTAACAATAATGTTATTAACATATTACACTCTAAATTATTTACTGAGGACGAGGAGATGATGCATTCTATGTAAAGCTCACACTGATATACATATACACACATATGTAGAGAAGCAGAGTTTAGGCTATTTCAATATTGGTGACAGCGGGTGGACGGCGAAAGAGTGCGTTATTGTATATATATATAAAAAGAAAGAGGCATACACAATGAAATTCAAATTATATATATATAAATGTTTCTTTTGCATTCCAATGGATCTCTTAGTACAACCGACAAAGTATTCTAGAACGCTGCTCGTAACCTGTTACAGACTATTATGATCATCCTTAAATTTAAAATTTTTCTTCAGTATATTATGTGAGAAAAAAATATCGTAACCAAAAAAAGATAATTTTGTAACTATCTCATTCATAATAAAAGCAAAGCTCGATATATACTCGAGATATTTTAAAGTTTATTTTGGAAATGATTACATTAATTTTTAATTAAACTGAATTGATTCTTAGAATTAAATGAGAGTAAAGTCTTTTAATGGGTTGAACTCGCAGCAGCATTCTCACCTAGTGATAGGATCTATAATTAAATATACGATTAAAGATTGAAAAACAGTAACGAGAAGTATATAATTTAACTGTCATTTGCACAAAGTAAATGTATTCTCTGTATTTTCTCGTTGGAAGGCATGTAGTCTAAGGTAGCTTTTATCTTCGTATTCATGTACGAACAGTGGTAGTGCGACGTGCACATAGTATTTGTACTCAATGTATCAGACACATACGAGAAAACAGAGAAACATGGGCACGTATTTATTCACCATTTTATCGAAGGAAAACCGATCGAAATAAGGCACATCTGTGTCGTTCAAACAAGCTCGTAACTTCAATGGAGTCCGCCTTTGTTCCACGACTATGTCGTTCGTTTTGTTAAATATGAAAGTTTCACACATGTACGCGGTTTACATTACACTTGTTATCCTACGATAGTTATTTAAATAGATTGGCTCTAGCTGCTCTAGATGTACAAGCAGGGTAGAAAAAAAATCGTGGATAGATAGAAAAAAAAGAGGAAAGGAAAAAATTCCGTATCGCTGCCAAAGGGCTAATAGTGAAATACCAGTGTATGTGTATATATGTATATATGCACGTGTATATGCGTTTTATTTTCTTGCATACATACGTATATGCGTAAGTGTATGTGTATGTGTGTGCGCGTATGTGCGTATGTCTCTCGATCCAGTCAAATATTTAGCCAAGAGTTAATAAAATTAGAAGGCATAGCATATGAAATTTATTTTTCGACTTTTCTCTCCATATAAAAATATAATTAATATATATATATATATATACAAAATCTAATATTAGATGCAATACGTACAAAATATATTTCGTTCTCTCTTTGGATATATATATAAAAGAAAGATACTGAAGAATTATCTCTTACGTGAGTCAGTCGTGCGATCTCAATTGAGGCCGTACTCTTTGATGAGATTTGCAGCGATCACAAGTCTCTGGATCTCCGATGTGCCTTCATAAATCTCCGTGATACGCGCATCCCTGTAATGACGTTCCGCCGGCATATCCGATACGTATCCCATCCCCCCCAGAATCTGTAAGCACTGATGAGCGCAGAATGTGGCGGTTTCCGATGCTGACAATTTGGCCATAGCGGCTTCCTAGCAAATAAGAAATTATTTTGACAGTAGATCAAGAATCAACGAGAGAGCTAGATCGCAGATGTGCAAAAATGTACTTGTATCGTGATATTAACTTTGGACTCTTGGTTTATAACTGAGGAGAATGTAAAACAGATGGACACAAGAGTTTGGCAAAAACCAGACATTGATATAAATTTTTACATCTGCAAACTGGCACTCATTAGATCTTCTACTTGAGATCTTATACTCGAAAGATCTGTTCATTCCCTAAAAATTACCTTATTTTTTCTCGTTTAAAATGATTTTATTGCTTTGATCTGTTGATGATTAAATCGATTAAAGCTTATATATGCCGTGACTACTTAAAAATTTTTTTCTATGCATTCATAGAAGCGCGTATACCTTGTCTGATAAGATACATAAAATGTAATCAATAGAAAAATATATATAGGATAAGATTAAAATTTTAAATATTATATATGTGATAAGATAAGAATCCAGAGAAAATTCGGCCGTATTATCCAAAGTGAATATTTTACTAAAATGAATTAATATTTATCTCCCAAATATTTATAACGCACCTTTGTGTACGGTTTACCATTATCCTTAAGCTGAGCCGCTCGCCACGTCAACAGTCTTGAACTTTCCAATTTTAGAGCCATATCAGCGATTTTTTGTTGAATCGCTTGCAGCTTGATGATCGACTGGCCGAAAGCTTGGCGTTTGGATGCATAATCCATCGCGCAATCCAAGGATGCTTGAGCTATGCCCAATGCTTGTGCAGCAATTCCTATTCTGCCAGCATCTACAGAGAGAATATTACATTATATTTGAATAATAATTACTTGTAAAAATCTACATGATTGTCACATACCTAGAGTCATCATTGCGATTTTAAAGCCCATTCCTGGTTTGCCTAAAATGTTATCTTGTGGTACTTCACAGTCCTCGAAGATTAAAGAGCAAGTGCTGCTTCCTCGTATACCCAATTTGTCCTCTTTCTTACCCAAGCTCAGACCTGCTGTCGGACTGTCCATTATGATAGCGCTTATACCTTTATGCTTCTTGGACTTGTCAGTCGTCGCAAAGAGAATTATGGCACTGGCTTCAAACGCATTTGTTATCCACGACTTGGTGCCGTTAATCGTATAAACGCTGCCATTGACTTTGGCAGTGGTAGACGCCGCACCAGCATCAGATCCATTACCTGGTTCACTGAGAGCAAAACAGCCAATTTTCTCACCGTTCACATAGGGAACGATGTATTTTTCTTTTTGCTTATCAGTTCCGAATACATCTATAGGGCCTAAGTAGAGAGAATTTTGTACACTCATTATAACTCCAGCACTTGCACAACCTCTAGAGATCTCTTCCGTAGCTATAGCATAGGCCAGGTAATCCAGTCCTGTTCCATCTAATGCTTCAGGCATGCATAAACCCATGAGACCTAGCTCGCCCATCTTCTTGATCTGCTCCTTTGGAAAAAGATGTTTTTTATCAGTCTCTGCTGCGATAGGTTTTAATTCCTCCTCGGCGAAATCTCTGTAATTACAAATTTTTAATAATAGCGATGCTAAACTTTATTTAGTATTTAATTATATCTACGCAAAGTAGATAGAGGTGTAATTTATATATATATATATATATATATATATATATATATTGCCTACATAATATTATAAAATACCTGCATGTTTGATACAACATTTTATGTGTGTCTGGCAGCATAGAATGCGAGGTAATGTGTCGGTTGACACTGACAGTGCATGCACTTCTAGGCACATTATTTACTGCAATCAATATTTAAAATAATAATCTCTATTGCCCGTAATATTAGAAAATACTTGCTACTCACCAAATAATCTCAAGCATTGCATTGCCATTGTTTTTCGTACTATCGTTGACGTTCGATTTATGGAATTGTTATAAATCAAACCTTCGGACTTTGATCCGAGAGAGCACAAACAATTGCACACGGTACGATATATTCATGTATATTTATCTGTGATATTTTATATGTGTATATAATATTATTTTTAATTGCAGCAGATTATTATAATTAGCAGAGTTTTTATATGTTCCTTGCCAGTTTGTCAAATTCTTTCTTCTAATTGGTCCATCAAATGCTTCACAGTATTTGTAGTGAGATTTCGATTACAGCCTTTGTTTCTGTCTGTTTACTACTGTGCTACAGTTTACGTTATAACAAGCCAGACCGTATAGACCAGTCGCAGATCGTTATGGAATCTACCTATCGCCAGCCGATAAAATTGACGTACAGAAATAAATTTAGAGTATCGAAGACAGTACCGAGAAATTTTTGAGATTATGAATGAGCAAATACCACAAGTATTGTTCACAATCAAATTTGAAAAAATATATATATAATAATATATTGTATAATAAAAAAATACATTCGAATGCATTCGAAATACATTTTAATTGGCCTATTATTCAATCGAATGTTTTAATATGAAAAAAAGATTTTCTGAAATACGTATAAAATTATACGATGATAAAAATAATCATTTAATTATCAAACTCTATAATAAAATATTACTTTAAAATCAATTAGATTTTATGTAAATTTTCTACTGACGTGATTTTCCTTTCATATTTCATAAAAATGTAGCTTCAATAAGATCGGTTTTTACATAAAAAGCGCCTGCCCAAATCCGTCGCTTACCAAAGCATAAAAGATAAAGATTCGATAAAAAATTCCGAAAATGGCGAAAATCTATCTCGGTTTTCGCGCCGTCCATGCGCCGACGGTGTCGATCAATATATCGTGTAGGCAGACACAAACGCGCGCATGCACGGTCGCGGTTCGATAGCGACGAGCCCGTTCCAATCCTGACGCGGATCCTGGATATTGCGTTTCTGCAAGAGAAGAGTGATACTATTCTTGCACGTCGGTGAAACAACAAGTCTATCAAGATGTCGAGCAGCAAATGCGTGAAACAGCCGCGTAAGGCGTACACCAAGGAACAGCATGAGATGACGCACTCCGAGAAGCTAAGGCTGATTGATGATGAACTGAATTCCTTTTACAAGTAACGAATCACTCTTGATATGCGTGGAACTATTCGTGAAGTCGTATTAGATTTTTGTTTTATACTTTCATTGCGCTCTTATCACCTAAGTAAAAAGAAATAAAAAAATTTGCATCAGTAACAATAATTCCAAAATTATGTGTAAGCAAGTAGAGATATTTTTCCAAATCATTATTATAATTATTTTTATAAAAAAAAAGATTTATGAAGAAAAATTATTTCTATAATTATGCACGATAGAGATCTTTTTTTTATTACTAAAGATAATAAAGAGAAAGGCTGTTATTGTATCCAAAATTTTTTCACAGATACTGCCAACAGGCGGGCTTCACTGAAGAGGAAATGGACATTATATGCCAGCCGCTCGTAGCAGCGATGCGTCGCTCATGGTTGCAACTCGTCTGTCGTGGCACTCTGGTGCTGATAGTATTGGGTACACTGGCGTGTCTTGCAGCTCAGTTGGACTTCGTTGGTACTCATTTCACCGCCCTCAGCCGTCTGTTGCTGATAAAAGTTTTGCCGATCTGGAATTGGCAGCCTCTTTATTACGAAAACTGCATGATCAACAACCCCTTTTACAATGATTACACTATCACGGAAGAGGATTGCGTGGTACGCTTCGTATTTTCAGAATAAGAAAAATCAATCTTTACATTTGGGAAAGAGATTCTATTGCGGTTTTTGAGATGTAATATTTTATGAAGAAATATATCTAAGATAGCTAAGATTCACGCTTGAATAATTGACAGAGAACTTTCTTGTAGACCTGCGAGGCGTTGGAGACGATTGATCGTTTATCGGACGTTCGGTATCGTAATCTGGTTGATAATTACCTGAATCGCGATGCACCAGCCATCATCACCGACGCAATGGACTCATGGGCAGTCATGAATACAGATTACTTCTGGTTTGATAATATCACCCATGTGAGTAATAGATGAATTTTGTTGCCTTATTATTATAAATGCTTAACTTCTTCAGGAATTAAATTGAAGAAAAAAATGTAGATAACTTTCACTTATCGAAAGTTGAATTCTCTTCGAAGACAAAATTGCCATAACAAAGAATCAGTGATATTTGCAAAGACGATCCCATGTGAAGAAACATTATTTTTCGACGCAAACAGCTCTACTTGGAGAACGAGCGGCTGATGGAGACGGTACCCTGCGCCCTGACCTCGAATCTGCGTACTGGTTCGTCCGATCTTGCGGCATTTCTTCGACGCGTGCACGCTCCTGAGGTTGCTAAGTGGTTTGTCCATTGGCAGAACTGTGACATCAACGCTGTGAAGGTGCTTAGAAAGTACTATCAACGACCGTACTTCCTCTCCAGCACAGTCTCGCCGGCGCATTTCAACTGGGTGCTCATGTCTTCGGATTACAATAGCCCGAGCTACAAGAAGGTCGAGCTCGACTCTGGTCTAATCGCTCTCGCTCAGCTTCGTGGCGCGACTCAGTTGCGTCTCACTCCTATAAATCCCTGCAACAGTTCGTGCCCTGAGCTGATCGCCGATCTGCATCAGGGCGAGATGCGTAAGTGCTGCGACTGAAATTGGACTGAAGTACGGAGCACCTTTAACAGCTCGCGATAAACCGGAGTGGCTGGCGTTCTGAAAAGGCCACACTAAACTTCTAGTGAGTTGTATAATTGTTGAATTATTTATATGTATAATAATGTAATTACAAAATTTGCCTTTTAATTCTACGTGCTGATTAAAAGGTGTTCCATACTTCTAACAAAATTGTGGCATAATAACGGCAGGCGAACGGAGGATTGGGCTGTAATGAATCAAATTTCTAATTTCAAACTCGCTTATTATATTAATTATCCAATTATCGGATAATTAATCTCACAAAATGAGGATCAGCATATATATATATATATATATATATATATATATATATATCTCAGA
>NW_017305451.1:2963086-2984715 GCF_001594115.1 Trachymyrmex septentrionalis
ATCTGAAACTTTAGTATTGTCCGAATATATTGTCAACCATTGTTGAGAGAAATCGATATTTCTGAATTACTTGTATTTCATCTGCGATGCATGCTGTACAATTTTTCCTTTGATAGAAATTCAATTTGAATTACAATACCAAACATTTTTAATTTTACATGCTTCTTGAGAATCGAAAATATTTATTTATTGAAGACCTATCTAAAATCGGATGAGATAAAATTAGCGACGATCTCGTGAATGCTATTAAGGTTTCACGATCTTAGATACGCATATCAAACTCACGCGTATTTTTACAATAACGATATCGTACGCGACGATATTTTCTCGTTGATAAATTATTCATAATATTGCTGCAGTCGTTTTCACGAATGTGATGTGGACGCTCGAGTACGCACCGATGCGTGGCCTGGACAACATCGCTATACTCACGGAGACCGTCTGGGAGGAAGACACGTAGATTATGTCGTCAACCTGAGGAGATTGTTTTATCGTCACGCAAAATACTTTTAGTTCCACAATACTCTCCAACGTGACAGCTATATATCAATTTGATATATATTGTGTATTCATACTCCATTACGACATATTAAATAAAAATTGAGCATTCTGTTTTCCGGCTGAATCAATTACTCTCCCGTCTATATTCAGACTTGCAGAAATATCTATAAAACGAAAAAAAAAACGTAGCTTGAGGAAAAACTCAAAAGACGAACCAATTAGTGATACGATAAATCGGTGCGGTGGTCCATAACGAGGTATACCAGAAGTAACAACAAACAAGATTCGTTTTTTTATTAATTAATCGTTTATAATAACATTGTGTGTGTGTTTTTGTGAGCTCTCTTAAATCTTCTGTTTTCTCTTCATATATATATGTACATATATATATATATATATATATATATATATATATAGAGCAGCTTTTTTTCTTCTGTTTCTCTTACTTCACCTCGATCTAACAAGGAGTAAGATCGTCACGCACCGATTCATAGAAAAAACAAAGCGCAAGATTACTGAATGACAAACGTAGCTGGCGTTTCTCTCTCTTGGCATGCTTAAGAGACGACGCGATATATTTCCTTTTCATTATTTTTTTTTTTTCGTTTATATTGAAACGTATTATATAGTCGATTTGCGCTACCTCCTGCTCCCGCTTCATACGTTCTTAATGTCGACACGAGAGAAAGAATGACAATAATTGGCGACTAATTAACATTGTCCAGATATCTTCGTAGCCTTCTCCTTAAACCGCCCCTCTGTCAGTCACTTTGATTCGTTATAGCGCTCTCTCCCTCCGTCAGTGAAGCTTTCCTTGCGGAACGAAAGTCCACGGTTCCCAGAACGATTGTCGTCGATCACGTCGGTATCCGTTTAAGATCGTACCAAGCCTGTGATTTTTCCCATCATATTTCAGTCTCAACAAACTCCTAAAATAAATTATATTCAGAGAATAAAGCTGTCAAGTATAATCGTTAAATTTATCGCGCTTATCTTTCACAAGTTTAATTTTCAGCGCTCGCGCTGAGAAGAATGAAGAATCATTCGCGAACGATTTACTGTGAAAGAACCATTCTCAGATAGTAAGACTTTCAGAAACGGACACTCGTATCGACGCTCGTCGACCTGGGATATGTGTGTGTCTTGTGTACGTGTGTAAATGCGCGGAGGGCGGGCGTTATATTTATTCTATTCGACACCTATATAGTAGGTGAAATCAACCCAGTGCCTTATGTCTAAAGGTATCTACGAAGACCGAAAGAAACGTCCGGAAAATTGTGAAGGATTGTTGGGCGCACCTGCGTTCCTTTCAGCATTCGAGAACTCGTTCGCACGCTCGCTCACTCGCTCGTTCGTTCGCCAGTCGATTTCAGTCCTCGACGCCGATCGCCGCGATATCAAAAGAGCTACACGGATCGTCCCATTCAGAGGCTAAAAGTCGATAACGATGAGAATGTACAATGAGATATACAGAGGCATGAAGCTCGATAAACGATCCCAAGAAATACTCAGTAGATCTGCCGCGACTGATACCGCCAAGTTAAGGCCGACGATCCGTCATCGCAATCGCAGAAGGAAAAGATTAACATTCATCTTCGATAAAATTTACAACGAGAAGATTGTCGGATATGGAAACATTACAGACAACAATTCACATTCGATAGGACATTGTAAGATGCATCACTAGCTCTATGAGATTAGAGGTGGATTAGAACTGACCATTTAAAGTCACACATTGGACGCGGATCAAAAATTCAAACTTTTAGCTATATACGAATATCACGGCTTTCAAGAAGATGTAATTCATAGAGGAGATCCAATAATCATGCGACATTCTTAACGCGATGACGGATCAGGAGCCTTCAGGAGCGAGACCATCGCGTAATCCTCGCGCTCGATCGTCTCGTCGCGTCTCGCTATTTTATTGTTCTCATTAAACGATCGAATCGCTGGCGCTTGGTCTGAATCGCGCGAAGAGGATTGATGAGCGTCGCGAAGATGGTTTCGTTCAAACGCGAGATACATAATGAGTCCGTTCGCGTGAAAGTCATATAGGTGCGTTTTAGGGTGATCATATCTAAAAGTCTAACGATGATAAGTAAAAACGCTTACTCCTTTCTCTTTCATTTTCTCTTTCTCTCTCTTCGACTTTGTACCGTAAGTAAAAGCACTAATGTGTGCGCGCCGCATCGACGATTAGTTTCTCTACTTTTTTTCTCTCTTCTGTTCAACAATATTTTCTTCTTCGAAGACCCGCTTCCTGCCGGAACCCGCTCGACAACTCGCGTCGGTGCTCCCATAATTCTCTTTCGTTTCCTCTTACTTTTTCTCTCTTTACGCCTATAATCAATTTTAAGTCCGTAACAAATATTTATACTTTCTCGCTCGCGCGAAAGAGAACTATACACGGCTATATTATAGAGATACGTGGGTTAACGCAGAAAACAATCGAAGAAAGACACATAACGATCGCGACATATGTGAGAGATTACACACACTCGCTATTAGCGTCTTGGTACTCGTTATAATCACCCGCGGTACCGGAAACTTCGATATCAGTCTTTTATCTTCACATCGCCTGAATCAAGATTACTTGTCAGATATGAGTTCGGTGCTGTCGTAATACAGTGCAAAAATTATCAATAGTGAGGTGGAGGGGGCGGGAGAAACAATAAATAAAAAGTCGCAGAAGCGAAAGAGGACACGTGCTCTAATAATGATAAATAATATCGATATCACTTTCCACTCGGAATTATTACTCGGTTATTACCCGAATTGTCCAGTCATATATAGTTCCATAAAGTATTGATATTTTTTCTCTTTCGCTTCAAAATGCGCGTTTATGTATAATTTCTAATGAAAAAAACGCAATCAAAATAACTGTGCAAGCGAAATATTTTCACCGTTGCAAATCATTATGGTGCATTGATGTTTTCGCGAATTTATCCACGCGAATAGTCGCAGAGAAAACGACTGATTCTCTCACGTCTCTCGCGCGATCATCCTATGCTACACGATCGGATCTGACTGGTCGATTATCGGATCCATTGGACGCGCACGTTCAAAGCCGAGCGTTATCGTTCTATCATACTATCACGCAATAATAAAATAAAAAATAAAAGCAAGAAATGTTTCGATATTTGAGTACCGTTGTTCTGTCTACTTTTGATTTAGACAGACTCACCCCATGTTGTGTAATCATTCATTCATTAACTTGTGTAACGGCAACACCGCGATAGGGAGATACATTCATCTCTTGTAATTAATTTCTATATACGTTATCTTAATATTTACAGCGCTTGCAATCTTATTATCATTTAAATAATGATTTTCCATAATCTCTCCAGTCTTAATGATTTGCGCATTAAAACTTTTGATTCATAACAAATCATAAGATATCTACTGCGGACTTATTACATGATGGAAAACGAGCTGTACAGTTATTTTATTTAGATAGTGAATTCCAACTTTTCTTTAATGATAGAGATTTTATTTTGGTCCATATTGACGTATACATGATGTTCCTATTATGCGGCTCATTAATATCTTTCCATTTATATGTCAGATAGTCAATGTTACTTTTATTATTTTTCTGAACATCGTAATAGTAATTTCTTTCCCTCCTCTATTCTAAATTCTAACAAAGTGTAATTGTAACATCATTACGTGAGATATATTGTACCCCAAAAAATCATTAAAGCCGCATTGGTGACACACCCTGATAGGGATGAAAGGATTGAATCGCGATCTTGAGTTCCCTAGAAATTGCTTCATATTTCAACGGAAATGATTATCTCCCTACGCAGTGCTCCCTTCTTTTCAAAATCTCGAGTTTGTCTTGCTGTATATGTATATTCACCGTCACCGAAAAACATACGAGAAGCGAGTACACACACAGGACAAGCGCGAGTAATAACAATTAAGTACAAGATTGCGTCAATGGCGTGACATAGCGATGTGATAATGATTATGGTGATAGTATTGGTAATAAAGTAAATACGCCGGTCGGGAGAGTCCTCAAATGATCTTGATCTTGACATATGTTGTCAAGATCACTCAGGGTCATAACAATATATGCTAAGGTCATTGGAAAATTCTTCTCCGATTGGCATATTACGAAATAATAATAATGATAATGATGATGATGATGATGATAATGATGATGATGATGACGATTCCAGAAATAGTTTCTCGAACTGACTGGGATAACGATGACGATGACGATGACGATAATGATACTGATGATGATGATGATACTAATAATGATGATGATACTAATGATGACGATGAAAATAAACCCATAAAACTACTATATAACTGCCTATGTAACTACCAAATAACTGTCATATTACGTATTTACATAGCAGTTACATGGCAATTACATGGCTGGGAAAATGAAGATAATGAGGATGATGAAAATGATGATGATGATGGCGGTGATGATAATAATGCTGTTGAATGATTCGATAATGGATCCGGAAAAGATTTGTCGCTCTTCCTCCGCCATATTTTTTTGCTAAAGATATTTTGGCGAAAGAAAACAATCGAAGATAAAGATACTTTGTACAAAATACGATACAAGTAGCGATGTAACAATACTTTGCAATAGTTAAATATAATATATGTATATATATATATGTATATCTGTATATGCATATGTATATATGTATATCCCGTTACCATTTAGTACGCTATGATCTCCCGTTCCATTTGAACTGTCTCTCTCTCACACACACAGTTATGATATATAGTTATCGTTTGATACATGGCCGATTCGCCCGCCCCGATCGAAAGATCGTAGCGTTTCGTGTCTGCGTTTCATTGGTGTCTGACGTTGCTTCGTATCCCATTTCGTCTCAAATTTTTGTGGGCCATTCAAGACAAGTCCGACGATAAATGGTCACATCGCCGTTCATCCTCGGGCATCATCTTGGATTCGTTCGATTTTCTCCCGATCTGAACAGGCGATCCTGATTCCGAGATTCATCCGAACGGCCAAAAACACGAGGCTCAAGGATCTCTTTCTCTCTTTCCTTTTCTCTATCTCTCTCGCGGCGCGAATGCGACAATTCTATCCGCGTGCAGGTCCATTCGGGAATGCTGGAATAAAAGCGAAGGACATGGGATAATGTGAGGAAACACGCGAGAAGAGGAAGGGGGAGGGGTCCAGTCTCATACACACATACACGGGAACAAGAGAAAATTGTCAAGACGAGAGATCGTCATCATTTATTCGTATATGCGCCGCTGCGGCTCTCGATATAGCGCGCTCGATTTTCACGAGAAAAAGAAAAAAATAGCTAGAGGAATTATCGATTAGAGATATGATTATTAGTTGCTGCTGGGTGAGACGGTTCTCCCAAGGCACACCCACGTTGTTGTCGCGTCCTCATTCCTATACGGCGATATGATTATCCCTTTGCAGGTCGGCCTCTATCTCTCTTTTTCGTCTGTGTGATGAAAGATCCAACTTTGACTTGTCTAGCTCCGCTTCGCCAGTGACTCGTTTTTGTATATACGGAATTTACATTAACGCGGAATCCTTCTCTCTCTCTCTCTCTCTCTCTCTCTCTCTCTCTCTCTCTCTCTCTCTCTTACATACACTCGATACAATCTGCAAGATTTCTTTCGTTACTCCGAGAACCGAACGGCGCTTTGAATAAAACAAAGAGAACGAAGAGAGATTGGAAGAAACAGTCGCGCAGATACGCGATTTACATGATTTGCGCCGTCGCTTAAAGTATATTTCGCAGATAGCATTCCATAATATTGACTATCTCGTGTATGTTAGGAGATTCCGCGACGGACGAGCAAGTATCTCTTCAATGGACCGCGCAGCACCGATCGAGGATCCTACCGTCGCGTGAAGAAGAAGACAAAATAGTAGATTTCAGAAAAGGAGGATTAAGACAAAGTTCGATGAATCTTGTACGTGTCTCTTGTCTCTTCTCGATCGGTAGAATCGTCAGTTGTGTCTCAACGTGGAGCATCTTTGCTCATCTTGGCTCATCTTGGCTCATCTTGAGCTATCCGCACCGTTCTTTCTCCCTGCCTCTATCAAGGTTCGTCCTCGATATATATTTATCCAATTTATGACGGTTTCTCTTTATTTTGCAGTAATTAACGATTATTAGTAGCGAGTAGCAACAATAGCAGCAACAGCAGCAGCAGCAGCAATGGCGCACTTTTTCTCGCCTTGTCCCCTTTGTCTTCAGTAACAACGTCCGACGAGATCGCTTCCTCGTTGCATATTTTCTGCTGTCAAATGACGTTCGTAGTAATACTGATTTACACGTGATTGACGAGATTGACTTGCGCGCGTGCGGAGCGCGAGAAGAACGAAACAAAAACGATCGCGACAATGCGTCGTTATTATCATCATTATCGTCATCACCGTCACGTCGTCAGTGATCGCTCCTTCTCACTTGCCCAATCCGAACTTCATGAAGATCAGCTCTTTCCCTTTGGACAGTATATCGCCGCCAGCACTCGCGCCCGCCATTTCAGTGAACTTCTGCATCAGATTCGGCCCGGTGCTCTGTTGCTGCGGCTGCTGCTGCTGTTGCTGCGTTGGATTAGGCTGTGTCTTGGACTGCGCCGTCGGCAACACCGCTGGTATCCCTCTCATAGGTTTGCTGGCACTCTGAGGACCGCCCATTTGCATTCCGAGACCGCCCGGTTGATTTTGCTGCGAGAATGGCTGGCCTAGTTGCTGCTGTGGTTGGCCCATTTGCTGTTGGAACTGTTGCGTTGGTTGTTGCGAATACCCTTGATTCGGCTGTTGCTGTTGCTGGTATGGCTGATTCGACTGTTGCTGGTATGGTTGATTCATTTGCTGCTGGCCTTGATAGTCCTGCTGTTGAAGATGTTGGCCCGGGCCCTGCATTCCCGGCATGTTACTACCAGCGATCCGATTGACCACGCCGCCCCTCCCCTTCCCCTAAAAACAAAGAAATATGGTTAATTTGATTTTTTCTTTCTCTTGATAATAATTGTCTCGCTTTCTTGTTTTATTGATATCCAATCGCTAATAACTGAACAAACCGTATCTATTTTTTCGCCTAACTCTATCACGCGCGTTCTATCGTTGCTTTCGCTAGTGTCACCTCTGCGAGGCTATATTCTTCTATCATTCTGAAGATTCTACAATTCGCTAACGCAAATAAATTGTCGGCAATTCGAAAGATATATGTGATGATTTCTGTTTTATGTAATGGTGATAAAAAATAATTGGCAAAAGAAAGAACTACTATTTATGTTTCGAGTATATGTTTCGAGATGAGAGAGAGAGAGAGAGAGAGAGAGAGAAAGATAACAGAAAAATGGACGAAAATTTATAAAGATCTTTGTGTTGTATTTCCGATTCACCCTTTTGTAAAATATGTGTTAGTGCGGGACATTCATGTTTATCGAGGCGTAAAATAGGTTTTTTTTTCTTCTTTTTGCGATGATCTTCATTAAAATGACGAAAGATCAAATAAGATGCTACAGCATGCTGCACGATTCAAAGCGTTTCACATGGCACACACTGACACAAAATACACATAGCTTACGTGCCCTCTTCGACACGTGTGTTTTACAATAAAGCGTGATTCATACTTGCAAAAAGAAGAACATACTAAGTAAAATACAAAATACTGATTTAAACAGCCATCAGATTTTTCTAATTAAACATGACTTTGCTAATTCTTCTCATTGTCAATCCACATTGTATTAGAAAAATTAGTATTTTAAAAAATTCGTTTTATGAAATATAATTAAAATGTTATTTTATGTGTCTATATTTTACAATATCATTTGCATTCATGCAAAAAGATCAAAAATTATTGAATAATTATTTCTAATAAAGATACAATTGCGAGTTAGAGCAAAGCATAGAGAGCAACATGTAATTTAAAAAATGTATAAAAATGCATAAAAATATAAGACCATAAATTTTTTTTGTAGAGTTTCAGTTTTTATAACTTAATCTGATATCTATATTTTATCTATGCAAAAGTAAATCAAATAAAGAAACTTAAAAGAATAATCTGTCAATTGATCGCATCCTAACAAAAATCCTAATGAAATACAAACGAAATGTTTCTTAAAGAAAATATTCATTCGCTTTAAATAAGAAAATATTCATTCGCTCTAAAATTTCGCAGCCAGTGGTAACAAAAAATTTAAGTTTTCCTCTCTCCATTTCTCATTGAAAGGAAATTAACTTATGGTCAACGTGGAACAACGACTTGTCATCAATCACAGACAATCGTTGATTGTGGAAGCTCCGATGTATCTGAAGAACAAGCGCACAAAAAGTGTGGATAAAAAGCACACACTTCGACAAAAAGCACATAAAAAAGAAAGAGAGAGAGAGAGAGAGAGAGAGAGAGAGAGAGAGAGAGAGAAAGAAAAAGCGCACGAAGAAATTCTCGGAAGAGGAGCGGGCTCACCTGTTGCTGAAGGTGGGGCAGTACGGGACCTTGCTGATGGGCACCCATGACACCGCCGCTGGGTGGCAAGTGACTGGGCCCATGCTGATTGGACGTGGTTACGGTCGTGTAGCTGTGGTGATTCGCTTGTTGATAGGCTAGATGCGGTGGATTGTTTTGATGTTGTAGTTGATGTTGTTGGTTGTTCATTAGTGATGGTGGTGGTTGTTGTTGTAGTTGTCTAGAGTCTAAGTGACAGACAGGGACAGACACAGGCACAATGCAGGCATCTAGCAACAGAGAAGAGAACAGAACCGTGTTGTCATTTATGGCGCATTTATCTTTTACTTTTTTCCTTTTTTTCTATTTTCTTTTTCTTTTTTCCTTCGAGTCGATCGAGCATGTCAGAGTATATACTACCGAGATTTCGAAGAGCCGCGAGCAGCGAAATAGACCAGATGAGATCAATAATTATTTGAATAAGATCGCGCAAAAAGTTCCGGAATTATTTGACGAGATCTTATAAGTCACGCGAGTTTCAGTGGGCACGACGTCGCCATTCGTTCTCCGGTATTCTTAGATGAAACTCGCGACCGTCTATCGTTGGTTTGTATCGTCCGATCAATGAACAAACGAAAGATCAACGTAATCGTAAATGGCCAGCATGACAACACGACACGAACGACAATCATGTGACACGACGACCATCGATCAGTTCAGGCACACAGAAACAGATTATGTCGGTATAAAGTAAACTGTTATATATCACAGCGACATGATCGTGTGTATATAATCAGTCAGATAAATATATATATATATATAGTGTAAATATATAATATATACGTATGTATATAATATAGACAGAAAGAATAGGACAGATACGTAGAGTAATAGTAACAGAGGCAGATAGTGCCCTGAGAGAAAAAAAAATATATATATATAAATATATACGTATATAAATATATACATATATATATATATATGTATATATTAGATATATACTTATATAATAGAAGACACTGAAAGCAGCTTGGTGTTTTATTGCATATATAATCTATCGTCGTGTGTATGACAGCACGTGTTTTCACGGACGTTTACCAAATTCTTTTTATATACATGTGACGCGAAGAACTCTATCGGTGTAATACTTGTAACGTTGACGATCGTGGTAACAATTAACAGAATAACATGACGTTGTTAAATGCCTACGAGAGCGTGATATCGATGTACATTGCTGGAAGAACCGGTGTTGAACGGTGGTGCGTGTGAAGCGACACAACGAGTCCTCTCGCGTCGAGAGGCACGTGTAGAGCGTGTGTCGGACACGCGATTTGCACACCTTGCTCCAAAAGAATTTCAATCTAATTATACGCCGCATGCTCATTCGGCTCGAATTGCATATCGATTCGAATTCGCCAAATTACGCAATGCTAATAATATATCAGTGTGGCCCTTCTGCCTGTCGTCTGGCACACATCTGGTTTCGTGTCTTGTGTTGCTTGACGCTTGCATTTTCGTTTTTGCACACATCGACGCGATCGCCATCGATTTTGCATTTTATGAGGAACAATATACGTACGCATTTTCGATCCGATCGTTCAATCATCCAAGACAATAAAATGATGCATCGCGTCGGTGTGAAAACGTCAACAACCCCTCGAGCCAGTTCCAACATCCGCGAAGAGATCGAATTTTATATGACACATAGCGACTTCTAACTTATAGCGGAAATAAACTATTTCTGGCTTTTAACAATTTGGCAGTTTGCGCTTCTTGCATTGCGCTGCGGATGCTGCGTTTTTACATCAAAACATTCACGGTGATTGGATACGTCAAAACAATATCAATATATACACATGGAGAAAAATAATTTTGCTGACAAAGCGGCATTGTTGCTACTATACATGATGCAAAAAAATACTTTTATTATCAAAAGCAATTTATTGCTTTGATAATTAATCAATATTACAGCGAAGTCTACTCTCTCTTGATAAGAAAAATCTCATTGAGTTTACTTGTGAGCACATGAATGTGCTGCGAAGCAAGATACAAAGTAAATGCAACAAATAAAATTAGTATCTTTAAAATAAATTTTTTCACTGTTTATATAATAACCAGATTTGCTATAATAATAAAATACGTAGGAACAACAAACTTTCTTCTCCATGCAGAACACACAGTTAATTCCGATGTCGTCTTGGCTTGAGGAGCTATTCATGCCCTGATAATTGGTACTATAAGGAGGATTTGATGAATATGAATGGTATCTGATTGCGTGTTTACCTTTGCCACGTCGGTGACCGGCCGGGGGTGGTTCGCGAGGAGGTGGCGGTGGCCCCCTCGCGCCCGGTCCTTGGCTTTGGCCGCCGGGTCGCCTGCTACCCTGCGGCGGTTGCCCCTGATTCTGTCCGGGTGCCTCGGTGAGGAAATTACTCGGTACTAAACCGCGCACACCGTTCAACTCGCCCATGTAAAATCCATCATCATCCATATCGCCGTAGACGTATATCTCGTTCCCAGTTTGGAATGTTAATTCGACTTGCTGCAAAATTAAGGCAATTAATAATAAAAACATACAAATTATTATACAAGTCATTATGTAAACACGTGGCAATCAATTATGTATAGTTAGTGGATTCTTAAGACTCCGATTGAATATCTAAATAAAACAAAAATCTTACAGCATCAACGTTAGGAGATAATTCATGAGGATCATAATCGTAGAGGGCTATCATCTTTTTCACAGGCATGCTTGCATAAATGTCTCCCCATCTCTCACTCTGTGCAGGTCCCCGCCTACCAGGCTGCCCTTGACCTGGAGGATCTTTAAGCTCTTCCACCATATTATAAGGAACATATCCTCGTCTACCGCGACACTCGCCCCAATAAAAACCATCAGCATCTTTTTCGCCGTATACCTATAGGATAAAAACGTATGTAATTTTTCTATCATGTAATGCACAATGATTGTCATTTGTATAATTTATAGATATAAATGTGAATTAAATGTGAAATTAAATGTACTTCAAGTTCATCTAAAAAAAAAATTTGATAAAAAAAAAATAATACATATATCTTTTTAAGTTTAATTAAAATAATTTCAATAATCACAAATATTAAATAAGAACGAGATATTGTAGTATAAGATATGGAATGAGAACCTTAATAGTATCGCCTTCAGAAAATGGTAATTCCTCTTCGCACGCATCTGGATTTGGTGACATAGTCGTAGGATCGTAGTCGAATAGTGCTACGAACCACCGTTGTCTCTTATTCATTTGTTGAGCTACATTTGATGGATGACTTGCTCCACCTTGAGCCTGGGGTAATCGTCCGCCACGACAAACCAGTCCCCTTCCTCTTTGAGATCCTGAACAGTATTTAAAAAAGTGAACATAATAACATACGACACATGGATTCATTTTGTACACTTAAAGTTGATAGACAATTAGACAGCATGATTATTTTACACCAAACACTGCAGCGAGAGAAGAGAGTCCGAAAGAAGAGAAGAGTGCCACACATATCATTCAGGGTTTATCTTCAGAGTTGTAACATAAACAGCAATTTTTCGAAATAATTAATTAGAAGAAAAACGAAAGTATTATTAAATTGGAAAATGATGGAAAGAATGCAAAGAATTCCATCACAGCAACACAGTGACCATTATATCTACCCGTTTGGTCATAATAAGGATCTTGTGGTCTACTGCTGGGACCACCCATGCTAGGAGACCTATGTGCTCCAGGCGGGCCCTGTGGATCCATTTGTGGGCCATACCGATGATGCGGACCGTGATGCTGTGGTGGCATTCCCCGCGATCTTCGCGTGGGATCGTCCTCCTCGCTATAATTTGCTTCGCTTGCAGAATCTTTTGTAATTTCCGGAATTCCTACACGAGATAATTAAAAATCGCGATTAAGTAAAAGTATAAATCACGCAGGGGAGCTTGGGTTGTACAAAGTCATTCATATTAAACCCAGATTCCCTTGCTTCTTTATATTTCAAAATATTTACCCATCTGAGGAATGTTCTGTCCGGGATAAATCTCTTTGTCGGAGAGATTCTCGTCCGTCTCGATGATAACCTGACCGTGGGCGTCTACTCTGTTGCTCACGTGTCGTCGCATGTGCGAGGGCACCGGTGCGTTTGGGTATCGCTGAGCTACGCCGCCGCCCATGCGATGGCGATTGGAATCATCCTGCTGGGGACCCATGGTGGACTGTTGCGGTTGTCGCTGATCCACCATATGCGGAAGTCCACCATGGGGTGGCGGCATGTGAGTGCCAGGACCACCCCGAAGCACGCTGCAGGGTATCGCTGTTGCGCAACTATCGCCCGACTGACTCTCCCTGCTTTTAGTCCTGACGGTGATGTGCTTCGGATTGAGACCCATGAGCTTGTGTATATCGACGAGCGCGTGATCCCCGGTGGGGCTGTCAACGTCGGTGACCTTCTTACCATCGGCGTACACCGCGTAACCGGTGACGGCCGAACCGTTTAGGGCAACAGGCTGCCAGGTCACTAGCAAAGTGCCGTCCTGCGGTCCAGCCTCCACCTAAAAATTGGGTAACAGCACGTATCATGAGTGCCACGAAAACTTTTAAGAATCATTGACAGAAATTCTAGAAACTCTAGTCTCTAGTATTCGATTCTGGTCATTACGAATTTTTGTTTCATTTCTGGAAAACATCGGAATTTAATATTGCTCTTGGAATTTTTATTGTAACTATAGAAAATTTTAAAAGTATACGATTTAAAATACGAGACGATCATATTTGTATTAACCTGGATATCGACCGGAGGATCTGGTAATCCTTTGGGCAACGTTTTAAAGTGAACGTGACAGGCCAAGTTGTTTGCTGCCTGTGCATTTTGATCCTCAAAATGCGTTGCCCGCAGGTTCTTCGCCTTGACGGTCACCCTGTATATCGTTGACGGGGCCAAGCCGGTGATGGTGTGTCTGTAGACGCCCGGCTTCACGGTTCTCACTTCCACGTTGTTTACGCATACAACGTGCTGATGATTGCTGTTACTAGGTAGCCAGGATATCACAGCACTAGTTGCTGTGACGTTCGATGCTTTGACAGCAGTCGGGCCCAGCGCAATGTCCTTACCGATCACCATCGTGCAAGCGGCATCGCGCGACGTTCTTCTCGAATGCGTGACCGAGCGCACACTTATCCTGTGCGGCTGCATCAGCGAAAGAACAATTTCAAGATAATTGGGTTACATGAACAAATGATATAATTAATATTTTTATGCAAATCAATCCCTTATTCTCTTACATAACTTTGTGTGCCAGTCTAAAAAATTTAAGACAATTTATAAAGAACTCTTTTATATCACATATAGATAATTCTCTTTTCTATTATAATAATTATATAAATCGTATTAGTTAATAATTATAACTTTAATTAAAATTACTGTCCTCCTTATATTGTATTTATAAATTCTGTTTGAGGAGTCTAATAGATAACGGATTTTATTACGAACCCGCGTAGAGTCGACTCCTTCCACCAAGGCCCTGGTCCTCTCTGTGGCCTTCACCGTGACTTTCAGCACGCCGTCCACGTAGACGTGATAGGACTCGAGTTGATGCATATTGTCGGGCGCGGTCCATCCGATCAGCACGCTCTTATTGAGCTGCCGCTCAAGCGTAAGGTGCTGCGGCGCCGGAACTAGGTCCGAAAACATGTAGACTTCTTCAGGAGGAAAAGACAAAGACAAAGCCTAGCTGTAGCTAAGGATCTCTCACTATTGTCTATCTCTCTAAGCCAGCCTAAATCCAGCCAACACTTAACACAGTGCAATGGTTTTTCGGTTTTCTGTGTTTCCCATTTTATTTTGTGATTATTCACTCCGTGAAAACCGGTACAGGATTCAGGCGTGGACGTTTACTGTGTGACGTTTACGTGTATATATTTCTTGTTCTGAATGATCAACGTGCAATAAATAGGGTAAGGAAAGAAACTACAGGAACACGCCGAGGATAATTTGACATTATTTCTTGGATAGTCAACATTGAATTGAACATACATTATTGCAGACACATCAAGCAGGATTAATATATTGTGGAAATAAGGTTTTATCTAGAAACAATTTTTTTTAGTTATGGGTCATGAATTGTGTTATTTTGAAAACGTGTACAGTCGAAGAAACGTTTCAAACACATCGCTAAAAGCGGATAAATTTTTCTTCAAAGATGATTCAAGTACCAAATATACCTACATATTACTGGATTACTGGATTGCGAATATAAATTTGATAACATTACATCATATAATTCAGCATTAAGGACATGCGCCATGCAACACTTTGCAGAATGTCACAACAACAAATTGAGAGTATTAACCTGGTGGTTCCTGCTCATCCTCCTCCGCGATATTGTCGAGTTCCGCATAAGCGGATAGTTCTGCTTGACGATTCCGATTTCCTTCTTCTAACGCGGCTAATTCTAAATCAATATCTTGCAGATAACACTAAAATAAATCAAATTAGAATTATTATTGTTATCTTCCATAATGTTCTCTAAATAAAGTTTTCACAATACTTATTATTTTCAAATAAATATATGTTATTATTTTCATATATTGTTTTCATACATAACACACAGGTAACATCGATCTTGTTTAACGTGAAGATAAAAATGCAAGTAAAATGCAAACATAAATGCATCCGACTTATTATGTACCTCGCTAGTTTTCATATTGCTCACTTGAGGGATATTTGTCGAGACGGAATCGTCTACGTCCCTGAGGCCAAGAACAGCTTGATGAAATTCCAACAGATCGTCTCCGATCAACTTCTGTACGAAATTGGCAGGCACCAGACCGCGTCTACCGTCAAGCGTCTCCGCGTCTAGAAAACCATCATCGTCGGGCTGACTCCAGACCAAGAGATAATCGCCTCCCTGGACCGGTAGTTCCGCTTCCGGATTCGCGTTCGGCGAGTGCTGGAACGGCTCGTAGCTAAAGCGAGCTATATAAACATAACATCTGCCCTTGCCGGGTACATCCAACATGTCCACTTGACCCTCGGATACAATGTCCTCAGTGTTGGTTAATCGGTCCAGGGGATTCGTCAGTATACTCGTGGGAATCTTCGGCATTTGCCTAGGACCCAGAAAATGGTAGCCGGTCGCAGTACCGGGCGCGGTCGGCGAACTGGCGCGCAAGCTCTGCTGGATCTGTTGGATAATCGCCTGCTGCTGAAGCTGATTTGCCTGCGACTGGGCGGAAAGATGCTGCATCGCTTGTAGAGGATCGCCTATTGCTTGTAACAGACCTCCTGAACTAGTACCTGCACAAATACGCGTTATTAGCAGAATGGTCAATTAACGCTAAAATTTATCGTATCTATAGAAATATTTTACATTGAAGAGTAAACAAATTCAATTTAATAGTGTTACGATTTATTTTCTATAAAAAAAAAAATTAAATCGTTGTTTAGTCTATTAAAAATTACACAGGAGAGACTAAATCTTTCAATATCGTGCATTAATGCGATTCTGACCTGAGCTTACGCCCGACGTCCCGAAAGCGTTGGTCCCGACAGTAGTGGAGTATGTCGATCCACTGGTAGCGAAAGTACTCTGACCGGTGGAAAAAGGAAGAACGGACTGAGGTACGCTCGTGAGTCCCCCAAGGGAATGAAAGGATGTGGTAGAATACAGCGGTAGCGAGGACAACGTTGTCTGCGTAATGTTCGTCTGCGGCACGGTATAGTTATGATGCGGCAGCTGGGTGTTGTAGCTGGTCGCACCAGTGCTGTACGTTCCATTTGTATGCGAGGCCATGGACAAACTAGGATATGTCGTTGCCTGCGCAAGACAAATTGATTGTTGTGAAATTTATAGTTGTCTTAATTTTTTTTTTACTTTTAATATCAAATATTACAATAAAATTATAAAATTAGATGACTCTCGTTACCAAAAATTGCAATGTTTGAAACATTAATTTGTAACTATGAAATCTATTCTAGACAGGTATCTCATAAATTGAATACTAAAAATAATGCTATTCGTTCTATCTATAGGCCTCCAATACTTCATTTACTTACTTATAAGAAAGTAATCGTAATTGAATAATTGACGACACACCTGTTGACTCCCATTCAACTGATAATTCTGGGCGGTCTGGGCAGGCTGTGTATAGTGAGGTATCACGCTCTGGCTAGCCGATGTCAGGTACGTGGTCGAGGCCGGATGCTGCTGCTGTTGCTGCTGAAGCGGTTGCTGATACGTTTGCGTATGCGGGTAGCTCTCCTGATACTGATTGCTTGTGAAGTGTGAGGTGTGCGTTGGCTGCTGTTTTTGGGATGGTAGAACGCTTTGAGAATGAGAACTCGACATCTCATGCTGCGACTGTTGCTGATACTGTTGAATTTTCTGTTGGAAAGCGGGCTGCGACTGACTGCTGGAAAGTGACGGTGCCGGCGGTATCGGTTCGCTGTAGTGATATGGTGGTCCATTCGGCGTCAGTGGAGGACAACCAGGCATCATCGGCGTTAATGGCATTGGTGAACCTGCGTACTGTTCGAACAAGTTTTATCAATAATCAGCAAATATCAGAAAGAGAGCATAGATCGGAAAGAAAATTACTTAAAGAATTATTTTTGTTGGTTCATTTTCAATAAAAATTGAGGGAAATTTTATGTCAAATTTTTTCTAATTTTTCTTAAAAATTAGGTAGAAAGATTATGTAATATTATGTAAGCTTTTTGTATTATACAATATTACGTAAGCGGATTACGCACATGGCTCATCTGGGTAGGCATCCCGAGATTGAGGGCGTGCGGATGAGGTGGATGCTGATGCTGACCGAGGTTGGGAAGATTTTCCGAGCTGGACCTAAGGATTCCTTGCGTGACCGAGGGTTGTTGCGTGGTTATCGCGCCCCGCGCGTGGTCCAATTCGTGCAATATTCTGACGGAGCTGAATTTATTTTTATTAATATAAAATCCGTGTTCGATTCACTTATAAGTCATACATAGTTAAAACAATTAACACTTACAAACAACTAATTGTTTACACAAATTAATACATTAACATAATTGGTAACATTTAAATTGATAGAGTGTGTTTTCATTGATTGATTGCCGATTTCGTCCGATCAAAAGGATCCATTTTATCAATTGGCATACCTTTTATCTTGCTCAATCTTGGCCATAAGTCTATCAATCTCAGATCCGGCCGGCGGCCAAGTGGATGTAGGGGCGTTCATGGACGTAACATGTCCCACGACCGGCCCCCTACTGCGCGCACGTCTCAGACTAGTTAGCTCCAGCGAAAGTTCCTCGTGCTTCACCATCTGCAACTCGGTCTTCTTTTCCAGTTCTCGGATCTTCGATTGCAACGCCTCAATCGATTCCGGGCCCTGATAGCGTCCTGCTATCTTTTCCCGCAGCTGGTTCTGTGCGTCCGCATGCTGCTTCTCCAGCTCCGCTCGCTGGGCTTCCGTCTCCTGCATTTGCTGAAAAAAATTGATCGTTAACGTCATAAATAAATTTATCAATGTGCGATAGATGGACTATACTCTTCGGCATGTGATCGATATTACACGATAGTATGTCGTTACGTAGACACGACAGTGATTTGCTAAGGTTGCACCGATGTCTCGATTAATAATAGCTATTTACAGATGATTTATCGTTCCGAATCACGCAGTGATATAATAAGAAATAAATATTTATATATTTTTATGAATGCTTGATTCAAAAAATAGAATTTAGAATTGTAATACATATTTTATATTACATACTGAAATAGAAGTGGTACTACGTTATAGTAGAAAAACCATTAATGTATTTAAATGTGATACTTTAGAGTTTAATGTACGTGGGAGTTTTATAATAGACTTTAATATAATTTTATAGAGTTGGCCAATGTTTTTGTTAAAGTGGAAATAACAGATAAAAAGAGAAATTGGTTTGATTTTTGTGCTTGCAAGGCTTCGCTTTTAATAACTCGGAGCGACGTGCAGTTGGATACGCGACAAGAATGTCATATTTGTAATGAAGGGGAGCTTTTGTGCTCTAATGCCCGAAGGTGTGCTGATCTCGATATATAAAATCTAACTGTAGAGATCCTTTGTCAAAAGATATAAAAAAAAAGGATAATACTAATAGGGATCACGCTTTCTTCGACATTTTCTCTTTAATAGCTTTTTATAATTAGCTAAAAATTATGGCTAACAATTATGGCGACACCGATCGCTTTATAATCTGTAAAATTGCTTACCATTTCGCGAAATTAATTGCTCAATTATCTCAATTACGGTAGCTTGAACTTCTGCCGGGTCAATATTAATTTTCCGCGTACAGATTTCCGAGATCCGCTTTGAGGCATGATCGCGTACAGGAGACATAAATTTCAGTCGTTAACAAAGTTTAAGCGGTTTATATTTTACGCGCGGCGGAGCTGCGAATTAAAGTTCCCTCGAGAACGAGCAATCATTACCGGAACGCATTAATAAAAACTTTTGTTTTTCATATTACGTATGCTTTATCAAGTGCCGGCGAGCGCCACGCCGAGAGTGAAAGAGAGCTTTTCATGAGCTGCGGTTCATTGTCGATGGTTTACACGTAACTTTCACGCGCGCACATGTGTATGTTTGTGTGCGTATTGATTACATGCATATTACCTTTCCACGTAATCTGTTTAATTTCAAGGACTTTCAATTCACGACAAAGCGCACGCACACGTTTTACGAATTCATTAATATCGCCACGCGGATAATCTTTAATTTTTAGCAGCTACAAAATAATATCCCGCTGTCTTGTTGAAAATATTATACTTTTCCCGTAGATTTAAAATAACTCAGTTTTTCTGACATAAAAAGTAATATGCAGAAATCTCACTTAAAAAAATTAAAAAAGGAAAAATACAAAAATTATTCTTAAAATATTTTCCATTATCTTAGAGATTGCATTTAACAAAAATCTAAGTTATTATCAATAATGTATAATTAATAGTAATATATTTTAAAAAGAGTATAAAAAAATAAATTAAATCCTAATAATAAACTAAAAAAGAAATGATGTACCAACAGCATTATTTTTATTAAAACATAATTTTGTTAATTCACACACACACACACACACACACACACACACACACATCGTTAATGAAAGAAATACAATACATCATGCCCATGATTTAATAAAACTTTTATTTGTTTTTTATTATAATAATACTGTTATTAAATCAACATTATCTAAAATAATGCTGTTGATCCAACATCATTGTTTTCAGTGCAGATAATAGATTCTTAAAATAAAATATTAAAAAAATGGGAAAGCATGTCTGCAAAATTGTTTCGTATATTCGAATGATGCTCACCTCCAGGATGGATTCGAGAACTGCGTCCTGCATGATGGTGGTTCTCGTGGAGGTGGTAGCCCCGACAGCGGATCCGGTACCGTGCAGCTGCGGAGCCTGAGGTGCCGTGGAAGCGCCACCTCCAACACCACAGCACTGCAACATCCCTGAAGTCTGAGACCCTCGCCAGTCTTTATCGCGGCCGGTCCCTATCGATCTAGCGTGTGTGTCTAGGAGCTATCTTAATTAATTGGGCGGCCTTTGCGCGGCCCGCCGAGCCGCGCCGCGCACCGCACGACGATCCCACACACGCCTAACAGTGCGACTCTATTGCAGTAAAGTATAGAATTCTTATTTCTCCCGTCACGTGCGTACCCCGCCTCGGGAATGAACCGGAACTTGTTCTCGTAGCTCTCTCGGGAAACGGGGGGAGGGGGGGGCCTCGCGTTTAAGGGGAACCAGCGTTCCTTCGCATCGGATCAGCTGATTCGTAGTTAGATATGGGGTCATCCTAGGAGAAAATGCACGTATGCAAAATATTTTTAATTCGTTAATGAGTAGCACTCTCGCCACAATCTTATATTTTCAGATTTAGAAAATAAGATGAGTACTTAATGAGCGAAATTATTGACGTGTTAATTACGAGATGTGAGAGATGTATGTCGTAGCCAAATATAGCGCGAATTAGGTTGCATCGATTTTGGCCCTTCATTTGATAAAATTACTTTCAAGTAGCCCGATTTTCTTATCTATTTTATTTACGGCCTCTAAACTAGATCTCTTTTCGACGCACTATAAGTTCTCTACAGTAATTTCATTGAATTTAAAGATAAACAAAAAAGTTATTAATTCAAAGACTATTTAAGACTTTAGAATAATGAGAAAAACTTTCTTCAGCTCGATCCTTTTTGTGTCAAATAAAGGGCGGCTTTACGATTCAACTATCGCGCATTAAAGGGTTGTTCTAGCCGCTAAAACTGCAGGAGTTTCTTGTTAAGTGAGAAAGTCAATCGGCGCGATTATTGGCAACAGGTATTGGTGCGAGGAATTCGATCGAGTTTGTAATCCGCCGGTAGAAATTCTTGCTTCGGTTTGCGACTTTATGGTCGACGATCGCTCGTTGCCGGCATCCACAATGAACCCAACCGACCGCGAATATGTACTTTAACATCGACAGGCACAGCCAGGGAGTATTAACTACAGCGCGCGAGCGGAGTGCTCCGCTGTTGACGCGATATTTCGTGTCAACGCGTTGCGTGCGGCCAAGTGCTCGATTGTGGTTTTTACTCGAAAAAAATTGCCGCGATTGAGACTACATACAACAGACTGCACACACAACACACACACACACACACACACACACACACACACACACACACACACACACACACACA
>NW_017305451.1:2984815-2994256 GCF_001594115.1 Trachymyrmex septentrionalis
CACACAAACATGTATACACCTACGTCCAAGCCGTACTTGTCACAGAATCTTAACGTGTACGTTACAACGAGTGACACGTGCCTTATTCCAAGCGAGCTTCGTTAGCGATTTATGCGCATCGCGGAGTTTCACGCCCTCGTCCCGTTATCTCTGCGTTTATGCACCGAGATAAAAGTGTATCTGTGGCTAACTTTCCCCGTTTTCTTTCTTGCCATCTATCTCCAATCACCAAAGATCAAACGTGGTTTTTTTTTTTTACTGCTACTATATTTTCAGTTGTCATCAGTCATCGACGTCATTGACGTATAAATCCGGAAGCGAAAAGTACAAATTGACCCTGCAAAAGAATAAAGTAAGAACTTTATACGTACATTTTTTCGTTAAAGGGTAGTTGGAGAAATGTATATTGCGGTCGCGGAGAAATGGAGAAATGTATCAGCACAAAGGTATACTGAATCGATATAAAAGAAGTTAGTACGTGAGAAAAGTTAAATTAGCTGTGCTACAAGTCAACGAACATTTTTTATCAACAGAATGAAACGCGATAATTGACGTAAGAGCGTGTGTAATGCCTTGTAAAAATCACTCGCGTACACTGTATAATATAATCGACAATGAAGAAGCAAAGCAAAAGAGAAAACATCTCGCTAGACGCAGCCTCTCATTTTCCTTTTCTTTCATCGCCTTCCTATTAACGCTATTTAATGGCAACTCTCTCACGTACGCTTCCATCCTCTGATACTATTTAATTGCTGTGCACGCTCCCGATCTTTGTTTCTCTTTCTCCCGACACTAACGAACACAGTGAAAGCGACGATCAGGAAATTATCCGCTTTTCTGATGCACAAGTTCATGAACACGTTGACGAACAATCAGCGTTGCTTTTACAATGCACATAGAGGAACAAAATGCGATAAAACAAGCTACGATACGACTCGAAGAATCGATATAGTATCTTGAAATAACCGAGTAGTAAAAACAGAGCTTTCTTGCGCGTGCAGAACTGAACAAAAAAAAATATAAAACTCCAAAAAAAAAAAAAAAGATCAGAACAAGTGCGTATACATTATGCAAATGTTTGTCATTACGATTGAGTGTACAATGTCGCGAGAAGAAATATCAGATTTTTTTCCGATAAAAAAAACTCGCTTCTGACCCCCCTATCCACGCATTGCGAGTTAATATCAGACTCCTATATTAGTGCCGAATTATCGATTTTATTCTGCCACACGCGGTTCACCTCTCGCGGCTTAGGTAAATACATCTTATCGCTGTTACTTTGTAGCTACTTTGTTCTTCACAGTGTAGAACTTTTTTCGCTCGTTAACCCTTGGATTGTCGACATTGTAGCAAACGTTGAACATAAATCGATTGGGACTGATTGAACAATTGATAGCACGCTAACATTAAGTCTAGATAACGGAATTATATAAACAATACGTCATCAATAGAAGAAACATGATTTTTAAAAAAAGATTTTAGATATTGAAGGAAGATTTTATAGTGGTAAAACCTTGTAAAAGGAATAATTTGTTGTTAGTTAAATCTTTTATTTGTTATAATAGCTAACATTTGTGAATGGACATTCATTCTTTATATTTGTAAAGTAATTAATTTTCAAAAATGTAAAAAGTTCTTGCACAATTCTTTTGCAGGATAAATCATTAATTGTACAGCAATCTCGGATAATTTCGAGTTAAAACGAGAATTTTTTTCGCGACGAGTTCTTCCTTAATACTTTTTAGTTGGTTAGGACAATCATGAAAAGCATGTCATTATGAAAAATCGATATTATAAAATTTCGTAGGTCTGATAACAAACTGGAACGAAACTGTAGCAAATAGATAAAGACAATTTTGTTGCAACAAAATGTGTTGCGACTGAAGATGTGAATGAAAAGAAACTTGCACAGCACGAAAGATGAAGCGGAGCGAACGAAGAAGAACAGAGTAAGATTGATGATGGAAGACGGAGACAGCAATAAGGAGACGGCAAGAAGTTCTACCGTGTGCTGGCAGGCAACGATTCGATTCTAGATGCGGACAAGAAGTGTTACTAAGTGCTACGTGAACAAACGAGCGATATCGAGGAATACCTCGATGGCGGACGAGATAACGATTGATATACGGAGATAAACGGACGGAAAAGGGTCGAAACCTGAACGTGGAAGAGTTTGAAGAAGTCTCATTTAATCGCCCTTCGAAGGGGACAAGGAGAAATGGAGAAAGCGAGAAAAGGAGAGGTTCCAATAAAACACTGCACTTCCGGTCACTGAAAGCCACAACCCTCGACGATGACTCGGAATGCTGTCCACCTCCGAAACACTTTGGCACTTTGACGTTCGACGTGCGGCTCGGAATCAAGCCTCGTGCGATGAAATTGGCCAGTGAAGACAACGCAACAGCAACGTTCCTCAAGAGGAGCAGCGGTAACGATGGAGTTGGAGAAAAGGCGCGCGATCAGACTAAGGAAGGAGGAACATCAAACACGGAACGACTTTCTCGGCAGGGGCACGACATGAGTAGCCACGGCACTGCTTATTGATCTCACTAAAGGGCGAAGGGTACGTAGTGTACATGTGCACCCGGTGCGCACCGGACACCACTGCACGGCGGGTACGTAGTGCAAGCACTATCGCGAGCAACGGTGGTGACGGCAGCGACGGTGGTGGTGGTGGCGGCGGTGGCGGCGACGGCGGTGGTGGCAGCGACACCACCGACACTCCACGATTATTGTCCGCCATACTGGTCCGTCATCCCGGTGCCGCCTGCCGCTGCTACCGTCGTCGTCGCTGCCATCCTTATCCCCATCACTAACACTCTTCCACAACGAACTGTCACTGTGAGTCTCGACACGTTGAGCTTGTGGATTGACCAGAGCCAGATTATTAAATAAATGATAGATTCACTCCCGGAAATGTCTCGCGCGAGTTATACGTTTGGAGGTGCCGCCTGCGATATTCCGCATTCGTGACACTCGATCGCTCATTGTCTCCTCGGTGCCTCGAGGATGTCAGACAGTCAGACCGATATCAGTTAATCGGATTTCCTTTCACTCCCGTTCGCACTCTTCAGACATTCCTCTCTATCGCTCGTTCTCTCGTTCTCACCACCTTTCTCTCTCGCGTTCACCCTCACTCTCGCCACCTGACTCACGCCACCAGCTTCCACTCTACCTCCTCGTCGACGCGACACTTACGATGACCGAATCGAAGGGATTGTGGCAGGCCAGGGCTGCTGCTGCTGATGAGCGAACTCTCCTCGGTACCTGCCAAGCTTTTTCACTCGGCTATCATCCCGTACAACCCCCAAGATCTGCTCGGCCGTGGAAGGCAGGCAGGGCTGCTGGAGTCGGGGGTAGGGGGTGATGGTGGTGGTCGCTCGCCGATGTCGGAGGAAGAGGGTAGCGGGGTGGGGGTACAACGGCCCGTGTGGGGTGGAGGTGTACCCCCGTATGGAGTACAAGGAATGGCAAACGAACGGGGAGGGGGGAGGGGGATGGTCGAGGAGAGGGCAGACGCGCGCGCCAGGATGCGAGAAGCGTCGAAGGGGCGGTTGGAAAGGCGACGGGGTGTTGGGAGGGCGAGGGCAGAGGCTCCCGTCACCGCTAGATATGGGTCACTCGGCGATCGATGCCGATATAGAGTCGCTGTATCGTCGGAGTACCGTTGCACGATCTTCCCTTACATCACTTCTCGCTCGCTCTCGTCGACCTGGGGGAATGGAAAGTGGTCCCCCTTTCACCCTCGCCGCCGGGACGCGCGTCGCGTCAGCTCAATCGCTCGCCGGCGTGTTCGCGGCGCGCTCACGACATTATCATCGGCGACAGGGGGCGACCGCGCGATGATTCGCGCGCTACGTTAAAGGGATTCGATCGACCGTGCCAAACATGGCGGCACCGCCACCCTGGTGGCCGATACCCTGGAAGTCTAGTGACTTGACGAAATGGTTCGCGTCGCGGCTACATGGGGGTGTAGCTTTCACAAAAGACCAATCAATACGCAAGAGGTGATCCTACGATATCTCTACTCTCTCTCTCTCTCTCTCTCTCTCCCTCTCTCTCTCTCTCTCTCTCTCTCTCTCTCTCTCTCTCTCTCTCTCATTGTCATTCTCTTTCTCTTCTCTCTGTTTTTCTACTTCTCTCACTCCCTCTTTCCGAAACTCTCCCGCCGTCGACTCTCCATCCCCGTCTACTCTCCCTCTCCTTCGCCTTCCTCTCCACCGCCTACATCTATTTCATTTATCTTACTCTGTTCTTCGATTCTCTTCTATTCGTTTCATTCTAACCCGTCGTGCTTTCTCCTCTCGCGCGATTTTTCTCTCTTGGACGAATGGCCAATGTAGAATGGCACGGAGAATAAAGAGGGGGGATCCGTCAAGATTCGGAGAAACACCTAGTCTAATTTTAACACGACGTCGCACGCACGCATGCCTATCCAAAATTTCCCCGTGCGGAAGAGACGACAGTACCTCCCTCGTCATCTAAAACGATCTTGTCGTATCACCAGGAATGTACCAAGTTTCGCCCCTGTAGAAATTCCAAATATGCCATATGAGTCTCCATACGAGTCCATTGGATGATTACGTTGATTGCATCAATCCACGAAGATTCCGGCGTTTAATTTTAATAATCTACAACAGATAACAATAGTTTCAGACATTTTAATCAATTTATTAAAAAAGGTTTTAATTCAATTCTTAAAAACATATTGTTATTAATTCAATAATATGCATGCGGTTGAGTGTGGAGACATAATAAAGTATCGTTAGGAGTCTTGGCACATTGCCACGCAGGCTAATTAGAATGCAATTTCCTCCAGTTACGTTGCTGCATCATTAAAAGGATTGTACGTTTAGGAAATAATAGTCTACGTTCAACAATTAAGCTATGCGAGAGAAAAGAGTTTCGCTGTGTGTACACGATACAGGAAAGAAACCGGATGCATTGCAACTTGCTGATGGTCGCCACTGCGATTCAGGACTCGGCGCGACGCTGCGCAGGCGTCCGTTGACGTCATCGGGTCTAAGGCACGGGGTGTTATACGCTTATCAATGAACGTACGACGCCTACGGCGAGTACCTGTTCTCCAGCCAGCGCACCACCGGCGAACACATCCCTCCGCCGATCCTCCCTTACTCGCCGCCCTTGCGACCGCGTGCCCTACGTGCCCATTCTCGTCGGTAGCCTTCGCGCTATCTGATCGCCGTTCATTGGCCAGGTGTACAAGAGCGATGGTTGAAAGCCACTACTGTGATATCCCGCAACCTATTTTCTCACCAACGCATAATATACGAAATCTGGTCGAGAGAATTGTGAATGACGAATAGAAATCTTAGATTTCTTTTAACTTCTCAATAAGAATTATCGTCATAAATTAAAATCTTGTCTTGAAATTGAAATGCTCATCAGGAAATATCATTTCTCAAGATAGACTTTTGAATTTCTATTTCCAAATTATATAATAACGTTAATAATCGATATTGAGATTTACCGCAAGTTGAACGTTAGTTTTATATTTGTATGTCCTACAAAATTGTGCGACTTCCACAAAACTCTCTTATATCTAATAGTCGCCGTTCGATGTACAGGGACATCTTTTCTATTGAGTAATTTGAAGCTCAAATCGATCGTTGGACCGTGCGATTCGCTTAATCAAACGAGCCGCATCAGTGTCGCTTCGTCATCAATTCGAACGTTTACTAATTAATATTAACATTTAGAAATGTCACATATGAGCTATATTATATCTTTAATAAAAGTAAACAAAAGATAGTATTTCTATTTGAGGAGCAGACTTTCAAAATGCGTTTTATCCAAAATTTCATTTTTTGAGTTAGAGATGGTTGAGGTAGAGATAGTGTTCAGTGTTGAATGACTTATATTATAAACTACTCTGAGATGTTCCGAAAGCATTTTTTCATAGTTAATTTATATGCTGAAAAAACATAAACATTTTAAAGTGCATTACTTTTTTTAACTAGAAACAAACAAAATGCATTTGTTTTACATTTTTAACAATTGTTAAGCTATTTTGTTTAATATTTCACATCCTACTAATTGACATATTGTTATTTTCTGTAAAATGCGCAATTTTCTTGTGCGTAATTTTTTTCTTTCTCGTTTCCTTACAAATTTTGGACGAAACGCATTTTGAAAGTCTATTTCTCATTTTTATAATTTTCATAAAATTTAAAATAAATATTTTCTCAGAGTGATTCTGATGATTTGTAAAAATAAATAAAAATTTCAATAATTACCATGGTTACAATGAATATTAAAAAATTACTTATAATTAAATCAATCTACAAGTAAAAAAACATCCTGTTCCGCCTTGTGCTGATTTTAGCGAAAGAAAAGTTTGTATGTTCGATGATATCCGCTAATCTCTGACACACGCTTCCGCTTTCATATTTTTCATTCTACACAAAACATTTCACGATTATCATAGTCATCATGGTAGCAGACTCTAGTACCCAGTAAATGAAAATGGATTGAAATGGACTGGAAATTTTCAATCCATCCGAATCCGTATTTTAAATCCATAAAAATGAATTGAATTCCATATAAAAAATTTATATATATGTAAAAGTTTAAATAAATTAAAGTAATAATTACATGAAATTCTATGGTTATTATTTTAAAACTTTTATACAAAAAATATACGCGCTAGCTTTATAATAAAGGAAACATATTAATATAAAATATACGTAAAAGCGATTAATTTATTGAAAATAAGGAATTTACATATGTAACATTTATTGTACATATTTACGTAGATCTTTTATGTTTCTTTTGATTATTAAATGAAGTAGAATTCATGATATATATTTATGGTACAACTTTTTTGTAACTTAAATTAAAATGAAAAATTTCTTATTCATAATTCTGAATAAAATAGCATTCATAATGCATTTTTAAACAATGGATTTTCTCACAATTTTGAATAAATTTGAATTTTTGAATTTTCTTAAAATAGGCCATTAAAAGAAAAACTTTTTTTTATTCAATTGAATTAAAAAAACTGCATTTCCTATTTAGAATTTTGAATTTAGCAGTATTCACAATGCACAGAAATGGATGAATTATTTTTAGATTCAACTGGATCGAAAAATTGCATTTCCTATTCAGAATTTTGAATTAAGCAGTATTTACGATGCACACAAAATACTATAATATTATTTTGAAAGCATAGAAATATACTCCATGCCATTCCTATAAATGAATAAAAATACATTCAATATTGGAAAGGATTCATTTTAACATTCATGAATCCATATTTCTGAAAATTTGAATTGATTTTAATCCATTCTCGCGTTTGCTGGGTATGCAAGTGGTTCCTGAATCACTGCCTATAAACAAAAAAATGACTTGCAAAATATTCATTTACCGAAAATAAAACTAATTCAATTTAAGGTCGGTATTCGTAGTCGATTCTTATATATTTAAGACTGTAGTGTGTTAAGTATAGTCTCTTAAGATGTCATAAATCAACCAGAGAGAATCGTATTAGCATGTTAAGACATTATTTATTAAGACAGTCTTAAAATAAAAACCGATTGTGAATATCTTAAGTCTAAAAGATCTTTTAGACGTAAGTTTCACTCTTATGTTATTTTGAAAAATAAATATACAACATACATAAATAAATAAAACATTACATAAATAAATAAATAAAATCGTGAATCTTTTTTTTTGGCAAATGAACATTTCTAAGGGCCGACTGTTCTATCTTTAGATAAACTATATCATAATTTTACTTATTGGATAAATAAAAGAGTAAACAAGTAAGAACTTAAGAGAGTAAAAGAGTAAGACAGTGAACTGAAGTTTACAAAAAGGTGAAATAACCCACCCTAAGTTTAATTAAAGAAATTACCTATTCACTATTATTTTTGTATTATCATACTAAGATCCTTGTTTGTGATAATCGTTTTTAATAATGATCGCTTTTTTTATATGTTATTTACATTTACGTCTTCATTACATAACATCGCAGTTTCAATACAACATATATACATAAGCGAGGATATTTTTTTACCATTCGCGGATTACTGCAATAATCGTCACGCGAGTGCGAAGTACACTGTAGTCGCAGTGTGTTCAATCACCGAACGTATACTCCGTGAATGTATTTCCGTCGAGTGCAATTCACTGTTCAATTACAACACAATATACATATATTATCTTTAAAAAAAAACGAAGATTTTTAAATATATTTTTACGTATATAAATACGTTAAGTATATTTTTTAATTTAGAATAGTGTACATTAGAATAAAGATAACTGTTAAAAAAGATAACTGTAGAAAAATACGTTTATTAAATTTTATCAAAAGTGTTAAAATTATTTTGTCAATAAATAAAAAAAAAATAGATTCTGTGCGGTGACAAATATCGTGCGATTAGTCAATTGTGGAGAAGAAACCGATTTTAAGAATAATCAACGACGTTTCTTGATCTTTTCAGGTATTAAAAAAATCAAATAACATGTGATATAGAATTATGATATAGATGTTGAATGTATGTAGAATTAAAATCATGCAAATATATTAAAATCGTTCAATTCAACGGGTAAAAATACCTTGTATTTGTGTTCTTTTAAAGTTTTATTCAAATTTCTAGTTAGATGATCCATTCTAGTTCAAAAGTGTCATTATTATATTAGGTTAAGTAAAAAGTCATCGCGTTTTTTTAAAAGACATCTATCAGTAAAAACCGCAATTACTTTCTTACCAACAATATAAATATATCTTGATAGAGTAAAGTTTCAGTTTTAAAAATCTCTTTTTTAAATTATACGATACGACAATTTTTAATGGAGTTATGAGCAATTAAAGTCAAAATAATTCTTTTATTTAATCCGCGATAACTCAGTAATCAAAAGTCGTAGGAATATTAAAAAAAAAACGATTTTGTAGGGAAAGTATCAAGCTTTCACAATAGGTAATCGAAAATTTTCTCAAATTCGTTTTGGACACGTTACAAATCCACAAAGTGAGAAGAAAATTTTTCGTCTTTTTCAGCTCGTAGTTTTTGGTATGTAAAAATTATCAAACTCATATAAACTTAAAAAATGTGATAAGCTTTTAAAAGTAGAGATTTCAAGCTTTAAAACCCTTTTTTTAAATTTGAATTTCATTCATTATTGACGAAGATATATACAACTTTGAGCTAAAAAATACGCGATAACTTTTTACTCAACCTAATATATGTAAGAAAAGGGACTGTGAACATGCAGACAAAATAATGATATTTCTAATATTTTCTTAACATTGAGCCACTTTCCAATATTGAAAATCTAATATTTTTATTCTTTAGAGTAAAGGTCGGGTAATGATAACCTCTCACTTTTTGTACTCGGTCATAATCCCATATAAGTACGTCAGTCAGTATAACTATTAATATTTAATCGAAGATTACATATATATATATATATATATAT
>NW_017305451.1:2994356-2995290 GCF_001594115.1 Trachymyrmex septentrionalis
AACGGAAAAAATGTGTGTTTAATAAAAATATAAAAACGGATTAAAATCATGAAATTCTTAATATATTTTATTGTGCTGTTAAGTAAAATCTGTATTTCATATTTTCAGTATTTGCATTTTATTTTCACACGGATTAAATCAGTGTACAATGGCTTTAATATGCACTGGTACGTATTGCGGTCAACCGAGTTCGTTATAAAATAAATATCATTATATAAGATAGTCTTTATCAGTAAATTTTCTGAACTAGTGTTCGTTTCACTTTAATTTTTATTGCACCGCGTGCATCAGTTTAGAGAATTCTTCGATAAATATAGATTTATGTTTTCAATGTTTTGACAACAATGTTCACAGTAATTTCCTATTTTCTCATTTGTATAAATTATACAAATAATAATCTTAGATTCAGAAACGGGCTTTTATCGATAAATATGTATTTTTATATCTAAAATAGTATACGTAATGTTAACTACACGCTAACACCATAAAAACGCATTCTGAATACGGACCTTAATTTCTTAATATTAAATTCAATACTCTACAATGTCATGCTTTTTAAATATAAGATTGAGTGCCAGAAACAATCTTAGTTCTGATCCAAACATCGAGATTGCGCAATAGTAATTATTGTGACGTCACTCAAGCAAAATTACATATCAGCTATTTGTAAGCGACAGTTTATACATTTGCGGTAAAAGTTCTATTACGCGAGAAACCAATGGTCCGTATTTCAGCCATTTGACTTCACTCTTTGGATTTTTTTTGTTTCGCTATCTCGCGTGTCTACGTTAATAAGAAAAGAAGGCTATTAATTTTAATAGATAGCTTTTTACTCGTACGATAAAACACACATATAATGAGATTATTATATACAATTATTAAACAATGATTATTATAATTATTATATTATATACAATTATATATATATATATAT
>NW_017305451.1:2995390-3001697 GCF_001594115.1 Trachymyrmex septentrionalis
CGCGGAAGAAATATCCAGAAATCACGGACGAGATTTTGGACAGTCTGCAAAAATGGGCGAATGATCGAGGCCTTCCTAATATTCCTAAAGAACAATTGGCGTTATTTGCGCACAGTTGTTATTTCGACATAGAAGCTACGAGACGATGTATGAACGTTTACTATAGTTTACGAGCCACGACCCCGGAATTGTTTAACAATAGAGATTTCAGCCTCGACTCTTTGCAACAATCTCTGAAAACCTTGTACGCACTTATTAGCACTTCTTGAATAATGTTTATTTATTTGAACAATAAATAAATATGAAAGAAAAGGTTTGTTTTGCAAATAAAAGGGAAGTTCTATCTTTCGCGTTGCGTATGTACAATTCTCACATGGCAGATACCAGAAATTGCGGAAATTATTCGAAAAAAACTTTTAATATTTATTTACACCGATCGAGCTTCTCAATTCGATACGACTTATGTTAATGAAAACATTAGATACTGTCTGTGTCTTTGCTTCAATGCAATGATTAATTGTTACAAATGTTACATGAATGGAGGTCTGCCTTTTTTTCTTTTCTTTTGATTCGTCTCGTCTTTTGACTATACCTTTCAATAGTTACTTTGGTACATGACCGCATTAGATATCTTTGTCGCTATAATTTCCACATCACTCATGCACGCAACTCACTTAGTACTGATAAGCGCGTCTTGATAACCGAAACAAATCTTTTACTTTGTCTTTCTTTGATTCCAAAAAAATTATTCGATCAGTGTTCGCATATAACAATTAAACTTGTGCGACATTTATGCAATAAATAACGACAACGAACTTTTCTATTCGTTCGATGTTCGTTCGTAGGTATATATATTTAATATATTAAAATATGCTCAAAAAGTTTAACTTTTATCTGTGTTGTAGGGAATTCGCCATACTTCCCAAGCCTGATCAAAATGGTAATTGGATAATCGTTCAACGATTCATGGATCCACGGCCATCTCAGTACATATTCAACGACAACCTCAAGCTGCTGTTCATGTCCTATGACGCGAACCTTTATACGAATGGTTGTTCGGAGGGATGTATACTTCTTGTGGACATGGCTAAAACACGATTTGGTCACTTAACCAGATTGTCGATAAACAGCCTTCGCAAAAGCATAGAGTACGTTCAAGAAGGCCTGCCGATGAGGCTTAAAAGGATCTATGTGGTGAACGCGCCCTGGTTCATGGACAAGGTCATTGCGCTTATGAGACCATTCATGAAGCAAGAGCTATTCGAAATGGTAAATTGATTTACGATTCGCGATTAGTACGAATGTGACCAAGATTGATTAGAGCAACATTTTGCATTATAAACGTATTTTTTACTAGTAGTAGGGCGTTTATAGGTTTTTGGGATTAAAACTCTAGGTCGCCAAAGCGCGCGCACGGGCGCAAGGGCGCTATATATTTAATAAAAATCAAAGAAATTAGGTAATTTAACTCTTTCGTGGCTGATGGCACATAAATGTGCTAAACCTTCCAAAATTCATATTTTTCACAAAAATAAAGATAAAAACTTCTTCATTTTAAAGATATAGAATAAAATTCTACATTAAAAAATCAACACTCTTGAAAGTTTTTCTCCTTTATCTGCCTACTTCATCAAAAATTCATTAAATAGGATAAAAATAAAAAATGCATATATCTTCTACAAAATAGCAAGTTCTCTCTGGGATCATTTTCAAGATCAACATTTATAAGAAAAATCGCTAATTAATTTCGAAATAACGAAATCAATAAGGCAAAAAATAAAAAAATTTTCTTAGATTTTAATGAATTTGATATTCCAAGGGTTTTTAAAATCGCTAATTACGATTTTATTTACATTTTGGAGTACGAATCTTATTCAAATCAAAAATTTTACATTTTGATCTGCCGTATCTTCTTCTTCTTCTTCAACCCAGTCAGAAATGATAATGGAATCGACATCGGATTGATTACGTTTTTTCTAACAGTCTGTCAACAGTATTATGCACATACATCTAATTCTGTAACAATTCTGTTGTTATTTTGTTGGCATAGTGTGTAGCAGGCATTTAAAAAATCTGCTTTCTACAGACTTGGCTATTTGGGCTGATCGTACACAAGGTATATGAGGACCTATAGTTTAAATGCCGAATCCGAGCGGCAATTTTTGATAGGGAACAAGTATACTACTTGATGGTTTGCCATTGCCTTCCGAGAGGAACCCTACGAGAACCGTACGAAAATTTTTCGGTTCTGCCCGGGATCTCTAGTATAGCAGATCAGTGCGCTATTTGCTACACCATGCTCGCGCTCATCCGCCGTATTGGATCCAACATTTTTAATTTTTTTAATTTTTTAATTTTGATTACTTATTCATAATCAGGGACCCTAAATATCTCTAGTAAAATACGAATTAGATGCTAATTATTATGGAAAAAAATCAGGCCCGAAAAGGTTAAACAATTGCGTCTGTGGTGCTATTTTTTAATCTTTGAAATAATAGATCATAGGAACATCATCATTAATAATATACGTTGGAGCGTAAAATTATTACTCTTTTCAACAAAATTAATAATAATGATTAATAATATAATATTTATAATAATATGATATTTATTATTGACAAGATGCTATTAATAATATTTCGTCGGTGAACCTAACCAGAAGCATGTAAAAAAAGCATATATGGTGGAGAAAAAAGGGAGGGAGAATAATTATTAAGTTCTATTCTTTTTGTGATTGTCAATTTTTAATTTAAATTAGATTAAAAATTATATTTTAAAAATAAAAAATTCGTAACTTAGTCTTGATAAAACTCGAACCGGAATTGTTTAAAAAAAAATCGAAAACTAAATCATATAATATACAGTTACGTATACACCGTGCATTTCTGCGCATGATTGATATTAAAAAGATACATTGACATTTCTGATTTCATGCATCCGGTTCGATGGTTTACAAGTTGACTTTAACTTTCATCACTCCCGCAGATTCACATTTACTCGGGTGATATCTCCGGCTTGTATCCTCATATACCACTCGAATGTCTGCCAAAGGACTATGGTGGAGAATTGGACTGTATGGCAAATTTTCATAGTAAGTACATACAACGGTAACTCTTGCGCAATAGTAAATAGCATCAAGATATTTACAACATGTTAAAGACTATATAAAAGAATTTGTTTTATTATTAGAACAACTTTGTTGAAAATTATTAACATCGTACGTTAATATTGATTATTTTTATTTGCAGAAGAACACTGTATGAAATTAGATCAATTGCGTAATTATTTCCGGGAAGAGGAAGCTCTGTTCCGCAATTATTCGCCTAATAACGTCAAGACAGCGAGTAAATAAATTATGCCAGATGCTACTGAAAATTTAAAAGATTAGGTATCATCACAATAGCTTACGTGTAAAAAAATAATATTAGTTAGTTGATGTGTAATGTACAGATGTAATAAATAGCATAAAGTCACTTACTTTATTTATGTACAGTTAAATTATTAATACATTACTTTAAATACGAAGCGCCACTACGGTCTGAATGTTAAGATGTTGAATTACTATATATATTCATTTAAATGAATTAATTTTAGAAATTAATCTTGCATTTTGTGCGAGAATGCACGGAATGCAAGAGATCCGGATTCGACTTCCGAGGCAATATTTTTCGCAATAAATTTATTACAGTTTTTTAAGATTTGGGAAATTTGGGGGGATTATTAATATTTCAGATTGATTGCGTCCGACAACGCATATCGACACGCAATTATTATTTCTAAAATTAATTTAAATGAATATATATAGTAGTTCAACATATCTTAACATTCAGATCCTAGTGGCGCTTTGTATTTTAAATAATGTATTTAACATAAACGGTGTTTCCAATATTATAAATTATTAATGTACAGTTAAATAAAGATACAATTGCGTAATGATTGCTGCTTTCTAATTCTCTCTAAAATAATTGCGTCCTTGACTTCAAAGGAGATGCTTCTCATTCTCCGTATTCCTTTTTACATCTTTGCATGAAATAAAATGTACATTAGAAAATGAATTTTTTCAAGATCTTATTTGAGAAACTTAAAATAAATATAAGAGCTTTTAGAATTACAAAAAATTTAGGAAACACCGTTCCAAAATTGCATATTAATTTTCAATAACAAGTTTAATTCGATGTTGAATTTTTAAGTTAAAATTCGTAGAGCAACGCACTTTGTGAGAAAGTTAAAATTAAGATGTATATAAAATTTTTTGTTCTGAAAATGGTTTTGACAAACCATTCCATTTTTCAAATCAAATAATGTATAAGTAATTGAATATCAAAAATTTATAAAGACAATTGCAATTTTAATTATTCTGATTTTTCTTCTAAAATAGCTTTAAATATATTGATTGATACTTCTGAAATTAAACTTCAAATACATATAATATCTGAAAAACCTTATCAAAGTTACTGGAAGGATATATTTCGATAAATGTTCCGTTAAACCGAAATAAAATAAATCACAAATTTTATGGGTTAGTTCTCGATATTAGAACATAAAGTAAAATTGATGAATATTTCTGGAAATTTGAAACTACTTTTTAATCCATAAACAAAATTTTTTTTGCAAATATGTAACAGAGAGATATTTATTTATTTATTTTAACAGTTAATATAAAATTATATTGTCTGAAAAATTTCTTATCATCGGTAAATATGAACAATGTCGATAATTATCTATGATCGGTGAAGTTGACAGGAATGTTATCGATTATACATAAATTATCGGCTATAGTAATTATGATAATTTGTAATTACCGACCGAGAAGAAATCCAATAAAATAATTTAAATTTTCAAAAATCGACAACATTATGTAATTAGATAAATATAAAGGAGAAAACTGAAAATCCTCACGGTTATTAATAATTCTAAAATTTTTCAAAACTTTATGCTCGAAAATTCTGATTGCAAACACATAGACAGAAATTCATAAATTAATAAAATATCAAAGACACAACGTGATTAGGAGGTACAAACCCGAATTTGGAATTTCGCAATTTTATAAGCTTTATATATTACAATTTTTTTGTTATTTCCGCTAGCAACTATTATATCAAGAGCCTAAAGTACTGACGCCATCTATGGAGACTGTTCCCTTTTCAAAAAGGAAAAAGCTAAATGAGTATTCTCGACATCTACAAAATCACACCATGCAAATACGATTCGCGTATCATGTTTACATTTGTTTGTACATAACCTTTCAGATCAGTCGAGCATTATAGAGTAGAGATGCAAAAACATCTTATCGATATCCACTTTGCTTTGGAGATCGACCTGTTATCATCTGGTGATGCTGAATACGGTCGACGCTACTCGTTCGCTTCGTCTCATCTATCGCGATTCCATCTGAAAATTTTTCGGTTCTAAATAACGCGGATTAATGCGCCATTAAAGTAATAGTGAAATTATAGAAAGAGAATTTAGTAATTTAATAAATATTTAATTCATCGTTATGTAACATCGGCTATCGAATCCAATTGACGTCTTCCTAATTCGTAAATCTAGCTGTGCAATTTTGAAAATAATTGTGCAAAATGTTAATTTCGAGATTACTACGTAAGATTGGTAGGAAGTGGTTTAACATACAGAAAACCACCAGACAGAGCGTACAATCTGCGAAAGATACAGTTTTTCGTGGTGGTATTGTTATCATTAGCACTGTTTTAATAGTCTGGCTGTCTATATTTCTTTACACAGTTTTTTACTACTCCTATATGCCCAGCATGTCATATGTGCGTCCTGTACATTTGCAATTCAAGTAAGTTCTACATTTTATGTGTTAGTTAAAAGTATGATGACGATAGTGGTAATGTTTAGACGTGTTAGTTACACTTTTTAAAAATATCAAAGTCCAAGAAGTGAGCAAAGTTCACAGTACTATATATATTTTCATGTAGCTAATATTCATAAAGTATCTAATAACGTCTAATATTTGTCTATACATGATTGAGATATCAATTAAATCAAATTATGTTAATTTACTATTCGTATTTATTTAGATCATGCGACGAGAAGAAAGGAATTTGTAGCTTTCCACAAGCTCATGTACAATTGACTAAGAGGCAGCAACTTCTGATGGTAGGGCAGCCATACAAAATGAATTTACATCTAGAAATGCCAGAATCGAGAGCGAACAAAGAGCTCGGTAAAGTTTTCAATTTTATTTTGTAAGAATGTTATGTTCTCAACAATACGAACTAGAAATTAAATATGTACATGCATTTATATCAGACATATATATATATATGTATATATATATATA
>NW_017305451.1:3001797-3003762 GCF_001594115.1 Trachymyrmex septentrionalis
TATATATAAAATTTACATTAAATTATTTAAGCATTAAAGATCCAGCTTTGACCATTACAGGCATTTAATTTCTAGTTCCTATTGATTGTGTTGTCACATATATGATCTAAAATAAGATTCTTAATATTATATTCTATCAAAAGTTAATTTTCTCTCAAGGTATGTTCATGGTTTGCGCGCAATTACGGAGCCGTGATGGCCATCTCATAGACCACATGTGTAAATCAACTATGTTACATTACCGTAGCACATTATTACATACACTTACAACTCTCCTGTTTTCGCCTATGATGATTTTTGGAAACGTTGAAGAGAAGCAAGACATTGTTCTTGAATTGTTTAATAACTTTGAAGAGGATCAGGTAAGAATCTTAATAAGACTTTCTAAGTTTACAATTTAAGTTTGTAATTTTGTAAGAAGCATCTAATATCGGGATGTAATTTCAAATATTCCAGAACCATCCAGTGACAATTATATTTATTGAGATTCAATCACGGCATATAGAGTTCTATTCTGCCAATCTGATAATAAATGCTCATTTATCAGGATTACGTTATTGGATGTTTTATTGGCCAATTCTATCATCCTGTGTTGGAATTGGTACAAATTTATTTTTTATAATGCTCGTATGTACTTTGTCGTATATACATTTTGGAAGTGAAGATGAAAATTTCAATCATGAAAAGAGCGAGATAGAGGATGATAATGACCTTAAGGGCGATTGTAAGTTATTTTATAATGTGTTAAATTTATATAACATATAGTTTCATGCATCAGGATTATTAAGAAAATCATCTTTTAAAGTGTCAGATACATCATCTCAGGAAGATACATTATCCCTAACAGACCTCAAAAGTGAGGAGAAGAGCAAAGAAGAAGAAAAACTTGTTATGGGAGAACCGAGTTATATCGAGGAAATTTCCACGATAATTGCTGAGTCATCGAGTAGCGCTTTGGTTAAATAATTTATTACGCTTATAAAAACGAGATTAGTCTGTAATATAAAAATGAATTTTACAAATGATTAATTATATTTATAATTATTGAGAGTAATTTATAATTATTAAGAAATATTAGTAAGAAAAAAAATTATTAAAATAAAGTATATTTTCTTATTTTCCGCATTATATTTATAATATCTTTAAACCATACGTTATATTCGCTACTAAAGAGATACTTCTTGAGTCTTGAGTCTATCAATATGTCGATCCTACATCAAACTATGTTACAGCAGAAATGCATATGCGTCCTGATGGAATTCAAGGACGGCGAGTTTTTGCAGTCTCCTTTGCTCTAGCGCTTCTGCAGAATACTTGCTTCTAAAAATATAGTTGATACACTACTTCAATTTCAATCATTCTTTTTTATGCTTTTGCACTCGACTCTAAGTAAGGTCAAGTATTATTTAAATCGGGCGTCTGAAAATTTTTATTTATTTCAAATTAATTCTTCAAAATTATGTTGCGTTCGAATAATATATTTTGGTCTAGCTTTGGATAGGGATTTATGATCGAGAAAATTTTCTTTCTCATTTTATGAAGCGTTAAAAAAGTTTTATGAACCCCTGGCCTCCGGCAACCCACAATACAACTGAGCTATGCTGGTTAAATTCATTTATCTTTCAGGAAGGAAGATTTCATTAGGAAACTGTGAGACACCGATGACACACACCAAACTGCAGCATTTCATTGAAAAGTTAAACAATTTAAACTTCAAAACAATTCAAGACTATGTAGAAATCTAACAATGATGTATCTTATATTAACATAATGCTGTTCTTATATTTCAGTAATAAATTTTCAGAAGCAGACGTTAACTATAAAATTATACGAGTATATCCACGTTTATATAGTATTCTGTGACATTAAAAAAAAATTCTTTTTTTTTTAAATATTTTCACATCTTGGAAAGTAGTCGTCTGATAACTGAAAGATATTCGAGTTTCCTAAAACATGAAAAATATT
>NW_017305451.1:3003862-3025429 GCF_001594115.1 Trachymyrmex septentrionalis
AAATATTTTCACATCTTGGAAAGTAGTCTGATAACTGAAAGATATTCGAGTTTCCTAAAACATGAAAAATATTATTCTTCACGAAGATGCAAAAACATCCGTCGACCATCGTATACAACGTGATACTGGTTTCACAGGAAGTGTCAAGATGTTCAGAAAGTAGATTGTATCAGCGTAACGATTCGAGGGGGACCTCAAGAAGCGCTGCGTTTTCGGATAATCTCTTCAGGGTTAAATCGCAGGCATAATTCATAATATTCGGACCGCGTTGGTGACGCGTTGAGAGACACTGGCTGCCTCGGATGACTGGTCGGTTAAGTCGAGATACCGGTCCCATCGTAGAACTAGCCAGGGCTCGAGAACCAAGTGTAGCGATAGTCATTCCAGCTTCCGTGAGATCTCATGCACGAGCGCGCGAGTGCGTATGTGCGAGTGCGTGAAGAGCTAAGAAAAAGGAGATGAGGCGCGCGACGCATAGAGAAGAGGATAGGAAGCTGCAGGGACGGCGGGGGACGTCGAAGGAACGGTCTAAAGGGGGAAGAGAGAAAGAGTGAGAGAGAGAGAGAGAGAGAGAGAGAGAGAGAGAGAGAGAGAGAGAGAGCTGGGAGAGATAATTTAACAACCGTGTACAGGCGTTGGTCGTGGTCGGCCGGTTGTGCCCGCTTCGGTCGTCCTCGCGGAGGCTCGTGAAGGTTCGGGCACGCGAGAACCACGCGCATCAAGGTCGCGGCCATCCACCTTTCCCTCGCGGCAAGTGCACGCGCAGGCTACGCCGTCGACGTCGGGGTCCGGTCGACCCGGCGGCCAACGCCGCAACCAAGATGACCGGCTGTCTCTCGATCCTCAGGGACGCAGCCGGCGATACAAAGGTTTCCATGAAGAACAGCCCGATGATCTACCTTCTCGATTAACATCGCGAACAAGAATCTTTTTCATTATCCATTAGCTTAATTCAATTTCTTTGCACTCTCCTCTCGCGGGATCTTCTTCCGAGGATCTCATTGTTCTGCGTAACAATTGTAAAATCTTTGCGGAATAAGATACTTTCACGGGACATTAGTTTCATTAACGATTTTTTTCCCTACGAATTGCAATTGCTACTTCTTTTTTTTTGTAGTTAATTCGAGAGACAATGGAGAAAATTTAAAAAGGTTGAGGGGTACTTCAATTAGGGTGTAGTCACTTGATTTATTGTATCGCCTTATCTTATATACGCGTACAATATTTATTTTAAAGAGATCATAAATTACATAATAAATCCTCGATGTATCTAAAAGCAACGCTTGAAACAGTGTTGTCTAAACTTTGATAATTCCGTGCGAGTATAATATCGCGAACAGAAAAAATAAATAAGAAAAATAATGAAAAAATATACGGCTGAAGATAATTAAGGAATCGCTTCTTGATGCGTGTATCATTTTGAAGATATCTAATGCTCCACATCCTTCCTTGGTGAGTTTCTCCGTATAAACCGTGTAATTTTAACTTTTTATTTTCTGGTATTTAGAACAAGTTACGAAATTATTCAACGATGTGGCATGTTAATTACTGCGAACGGTATATTTTACTGATATGCGGGCTCAAGAGATCGATACGGGTACGATTAATGCGAAAAGGTATTAACGTTCGAATTGGCGAAATCCGAAGTTAAGCTAGCATTTATAAATATACAGTAAATAGACAAAGTTCCGCCGATTGCAACTTTTTCAATGTTGATTTTTTGATATAAAAAATACGGAATTCTTTGTCATTTTTATTTAAAAAAAAAAAAACTGTAGAATTATGAAAAGTGCTACTGGAACTCTGTACTACTTTCATATTAATAAAATGTTTCATATTAAAGAATACTAACTTCAAGAATACATAAAAGTGGGATCTGTGAAGTTAGCTTGTCATTTTCTTCACCAATATAAAAAAATAATGACACTTCCACTTTATACAGTTTTACAGCTCTTTATAAAAATAAAAAAAAAAGTTTCGCATTGTTTATACTAAAAACCAAAATTGAATATATAATGTGTTAAAACTGAATGGTTTTTTGAACACCTTGTATTTTTAAAATGTCGCGGTACTCATTTGCGAGGAATTAAGCAGCAGGCTGCGGCCCTGACTAAGAGAAAGGTGTTGTGAGCGGAGCTCGTCCTTCGAGAAGAAGCTGGGTCCAGAACTAATCGTCAAAATATAAGGGAGCACGCCGAGCCACCTGCTCGATTCGATAAGTTACAATGTACATCAACGAGAGGATATAGCACTATATTGCAGAAAATTATGGTGAAGCGCCGCCGTGGACGTTGAGACGCTGCCGTCGTCTTTGCCTCGCGTATCTCGCATTATGGTTAAAAAAAACGAGATTCCACGAGCTAATTTCCTTTAAATTCCGCGCACGCAGACAGGTGTGTGAGAAACACACAGCGCGTGTTTTGCTAAAATCAATAAGCACGCGATCCGTAATCTGCAAGGATGGGCAGAGGATAGGATTGATGGCGGATACAATCGTATGCGCGCCGAGAGATACTCGAAATCGCTTCGTGCTTCTGAACATCCAAGCGTGGAATCGAGAAACGCGGTACAAAGGAATATTCGCAAACTTTCCTACATCCATACCACCGTATCGAATTCGAACTGGCGATTCGGAGCCGATTTGTAAAATGTAACATAACGCGCGCGCGCGCGCAAGCGATTTTGTTCCCGCGATCTTCCGCGCGGCCAGTTCCCCCAGCTTCATCATCCGGCACGATCTATCCGCCCATTTTTTTCTAGCCCCATTACACGTAATGGTGCAATTTGTGTGTAATGCTGGAACTCGGACGCTTCCGTCGATCCTCGGCTACGTCCGGCCACGCGAGCAACACGCGATCCGACCTGGACCGGTTCGGGGAACCTGTACCCTTCGGAGTCTGCGGAGGTGCAAAAGGGGAGAACCGGTTGCCGCTGTATCTTTCCTACCTGCCGCGCGACCTGCGTATATAAACCCCACCCTTTCAACCTCCTCAATCTACCTCGCCCTCTTATTCCATCGCTCTCTGTGTGCGCACACACGTTGATTTTTTGCCAAGAGAGGAGCAGGGAAGAGAGGAGAGAGAGCGAGAGAGAACTGGGAGCAGCCGGCAACGGAAGCGGGGAGGAGAAGATCGAGGAGCGAGGTACCAGAAGATGGCCGGCGGGTTTGACCCTGCCAAGAATCCCGCATCTGCCTCTCCTCTCTCTCTCTCTCTCTCTCTCTCTCTCTCTCTCTCTCTCTCTCTTGCCAATCCCGCTCCATCCGGCGGCTAATTTGCCGTCTCCGACTGACCGTGGAACCTGTTAGCGTAGCGAAATCAGCGCGAAGATACAGCCGAGAGAGAAGCGGTTCGAAGATAAACAATCCGTCCGCCACAATGGCCGGCAAAAATATAGCCGATTAATAGATCGAAATTATTCAACGTCCCTCCGTCTTCCCGCAACGACGTCCTCCTGCGCGCGTTTTCTACGCGCCTGTACGATTTATTAATCCGCCAGTTTAGTATGTGCTTAACGTTTTTTTTTCCTTTTCATACAATCCCCCATCGGCAATTACCAGGCTCCGTTAACACGTCAATATCTTCATCTCGCGTGAGCCGTCGAAAAAAATATCAAGGGGAGAATATCAAGGGGAGAATTTAACACGAGCGTTTATGATTTCGAGTTTCTGTCGTGATCATGCGGTTTTTCAAAAGAAAACACACAAGAACGAAACGGATAAAGACGAAAGACTCCGTCCATTGTCATAATGTTGCTCCACATCACGAATTTGCGCAGAAGTGCTGAATAAGCATTTTTAATGCATCACATGTAACGATTAACTTGTCTTCCTAATTCATTAAAAGTTTGTGTAATATGTTTCAGATATTTATCTCGGTTGCGGTTCTTTTTATCCGGTAGGACACGATTACTTTTGTTTTCTGCACGACGCAGGTACAGAGGATCTCTCTCTCTCTCTCTCTCTCTCTCTCTCTCTCTCTCTCTCTCTCTGTGTCCCCCTTTCTCTCCTTCATCACTCCGTCCTCCTTTCTCTTCCCCGCCCTCCTTCTTATATATGCCCCTGCACTCCTTCGGTCTTTCTTTCGGATGCGCGCGGTGAAGCTGCTGCATCGGGTGTTTGCGGTTTCCCGCAGCCCCGCAGCGGAGAATGCACCTGGACCGACTTGCGTCTCGACTTCTCCAAGGTACAATCGGCGATCGCCGTTTGTCGGTTGTGCTCGGATTCCTTCACGACTGTGAAGGAAGAGGCGGAGAGAGAGGTGAAAGGAAACGAGAAAGAGTGAGAAGTCATTTCTCTTTTGCGGACCGAACCGAAAAATAATCCCGTCTCAAGATTTATCATCATTTCGTATTCTTCGCGACGAGGACCGGAGCATCTGTATAAAGCGGAGAGCCTCGGTGACTCGCAGGATTCTTCTTTTTAAATTTTATCGACGAATTCAGAGAATTGAGTCTTGCTTCTAACGAGGATGTAGAGATGCTTCTGCAAAGCAAAGCGCAAAGAGATGCGAACTAAGTTAAAGTTTTGACTTTGAAAGAAAAGAAAACCAAAATCATTCCTTTAATTTAGAAGACAAAATGTAATAATTTCTAATCGGTTCTCGGCATAATGTCAAGCCGCAAGAACCGCGTGTCGCGATTTATCCACGATTGATATCCATATTTTGCGGAAAACACCGTGATCGCATTACTATTAAAACCTTTCGACGCGAGCGAGTTTCTCGGCAACGAGCCGCCATTACGCTGCTGCTAAGCCGTCTTAGCCGGTTTTACAGGTTTGGATTGACCACAGTAAGTTCACACATTACGTTGTTTCGTTTAAGCGAATGCCTTCACAACGGGCAATTGAAGTTTGAGTCTAAACTGCATATAATGATACTTATAAAGTAGCGCTCAGAAAGCTCCGTAACTCCCAGTAACGATCGCGTTCCTCTTTACGTAAAACGGCCTCTCTTTATTATAATATAATTTCACTTTTTCTCATCAGAAAACCGCCAGCCGCACTTACTGTATTAGTGAAAATGGTTTATTATCCACGTAAATGCCGCAATTGCCTTTTAAACACGAATTATCGAAGAGTACGTCTCATCCGACCTGATTTCCCTAAACTTGGTCGTCCGTGTTCATAAAGGCTTCCACTATAATAATGCTCCCGTGGTCGTGGGGGTACGCATCTTCTTACGGAGACGGCATGCACGAAGCGAACAGATTCGCTAGTTGAGCAAGCGTCGTCGCTGAAGAGAAGCGATAGGATGCTGCGCACCTGCTTGCCTCCAGGCAACACAGTGCTCGCTTCTTGTCTATACCCACCTCTTTCTGATCTATTCCCCTTGCTTTATACCAGCGGTTTCCAACTTCCCTTTACACGATATTTTTATCGCCTACTATATTGAAGTCTCTTTAGAACACAGTCACATGTATACACGTCGCGGGAAACGAAAAAGATTTTGAAAAGTAAAATTGAAGTTTTTTTTAAAAGTTTTAAGCCGTTTAATTGTCTAACTGTCGCGTCATACGTAAAAAGAATTATAGCGAAAGATGTGCCTTGTAATCTGAATTTAATTTCATTCAATGTGGATAAATGGGGCGTAACTCGATTCATTTATTTATAACTTACACGTTAATCGAGAAAGATTTAATAAATTAAACGTGCCATCCAGAGCGAAATTAGAACTCAGCCATTTTCAACATGTTACTCGCGTAAACATCTGTTTATAATCATCCACCAACCGGTTTTTAACTTAAAAAAAAAAAAAATGTAACTAAAAAAATGATTCTTCCATTCTACGTTTTTCTACGTATTGTATTTCACGAATGCGCGGCATCGTAAAATTCGTCCAGCCAATCTCGTTCGTTCTAGCTGATCTAGCACAAAGTTGGAGACATTTCGCGCTTGTGTGTTGCTAAAAATATCTTCTATTAATATATGGATACCAGTGACGAGCTTTTCCTCCGAATTTCGAGCGCGTGTCGTTCGTAATGTCCGTGGACTCGTAAACGTCTACGAAACAACAGTTGGGAATCGCTGTCTCGAACGAACACAAACGCAGAACATTCTCCTCCGTGATCCGGTTACTCTGGACATTATGTAGCCCGGTAGCAAGAGCGATACCTTACCGGAGTCCGTTGCGGTATAAAGACTCTATTAAATTTAATTGCAGCAAATAATTAATATTATATATTTAATGTATTTAAAATTTTTTTAACTGCGGATGCGCACATCACACACACATATTACATAATCTTTCCTTATGTATCTCTTTCTTTTTTTTTACGTCCCCCTCCCCCCCTCCCCTTTTGCATTCAATATCCTGCGTTCGTCGTGAAAGAGGAGACGTTTCATTAGATGCTCGTTACATATAAATATATTATTAAATACTTTATTATCTCAGTAGAAATAATTGTAGAGCTAATCGCTTTTGCGTTAACTCGCACCACGTCTCATCGAATCTTGGAGAGAGAGAGAGAGAGAGAGAGAGAGCAAAGCTGATTTCCCTCGTGCGATATATTATTAACGATAACCGGGGTATAGGTAAATGTGTAAATGTAAATTAGATATATATATGTCGCGGAGGATGTAAATTACACCCTGAGCACTTATTTACATCGAAACAACATAGCGCATCTAGTCTCGGATTACGTTTATGTATTGTACATATCTCCGCGTATATCCAGGACGGAGAGATGTTCCCTGTGCCCCCCCCCCTCCCCCCCTTGCCAACCACCTCTTCACGCCGTTATCCTTTCCACACACGTCTGTCACCCCTCACTGTACGTGGGGTCTGAAGTTTCGCCGGGGAAATTAGCGCGAAAATTAGCGTGCGCCCTCGGTCTCTGGCAAAATGGCAGCATCGTTCGGCAAAATCCCGCCTGTTTAAGAACATCCCGCTATCGAGAGATCATACGTGGGAATACGGTATAAAGAAGCTCATGACACGTACCCGGGCGGTTAATGAACTTGCCGAGGGAGGAAAGGAGGAGGAGGGGAGGCGGGAGGGGGTGGAGTTTGGCGATTCACCACTCGATAGTTAAGACCTCGGAGAAACAACTATTACGTTGAAGTTTGCACATTAATTTGACCGTTGGCCCGGGCTTCTGCAAACTTTGCCCGACTTGAGATATTCTTCAAAGTAACCGTACGAATCTCCTCCCGCTCCTCCCCCGCCTAGAAACTTGCTGGCGTCGCGCTATTGTGGGCAAAAGGCCTTTCATTAGAAGCGGGATGGGCGCTTTAGCTCGGTGGCCTCGGCAAACCAACGACATCGTATTGATGGAGGGACTCGTGGAAGAGGAAGGGGAGGAGGAAGAGGAAGAGGAAGATGAAAACGTCGTATTACGACGAAATTATTTTCACGCGACTCGGGCAATTCCCGTAAACATTAGATGTTTACAGGTAGGTTTTGCATAGAAGAAGAAATATTTATATGCCGCGGGTGCGTATCGTCGCACAGGGCGATTCGATCCCACGTATGATATTTAATAGAGAAGTCGGACGAAACTAAACCGAGTAACGGTAATCAGAGTAATACATCTCTCGGCGCGATATGTCAGTATATATATATATATACAGCGTATATTCGCCTTTTCATGCTATTTGTGCCGTAGTTCCCGTGCTCTCTCTCTCTCTTGCGAGAGGATAAAAGTAATTTGCAGGAATGGCAAATAACGTTTTCGTCGAGGCCGCGGTGAATGCAAGCGGTTTCCGCTTATGACATTTTAACATCAACGGCATCATTGAATCCGTCTCGAGTATCACAACGACGGACTCGCAGAGACTCGACGCGCGTGTTTTCACGGTCGCAAATGGAATATTTGCGCGGTGTAACGGCGAGAGGCAAGTAAATATTTAGGATGCACACTATGCGCCGCAATTTCCTCGTTCACGGAAACCGCCCCGGTGCCGAAGCGAGAATACAACGCAATTTCCACCGTGAACTTCCCTATCCTTTCCCTTTACCCGAGGAACGTTTTTACCGGAGTAGTTTTAACGGAAAAGTCGCTGGTACGACGATCGTCTGTCCGACGATAGAAATTTCTCCGTCGTAAGGTAAAAACCTTTAAAAACGCGATAATAATAGGATATCACTTTACACATTCGACAGACTTCTGTGTATTGACCGTACTGAGCGTAAGAAAATTTTCGAAGAAGAATCTCCGTGTTAAAAATAACAAGCTATTGTTTTCCACATTCAATCTATATATTTTAATGAGCTGTTTAATACTGAAATAAGCTAATGTTCAATTTAAATTTCAGCTTAACTTTACTTTCTTTCAGTTTCACAAAAGACGTAAGAGACGTGTTTTTCCGTGAACTGTGCATCAACGAGAGAGAGAAGAAAGATGCGGACGCGTTAATGTCGCGTGAATTAATTGTAAAATAAAATAACGTATTAAAGATAAACGAGACAAAAACGAACGAATGAAATATATTCGACTGTGAGGAACACGGACCGAAAGTGCTTATCGACACGAGACAGACGGATAATTGAAAGCTGAAAGCATATGGGGACTGACTACTACTAACGCCTACTACGTTTTCGCGATGCACTCGAGTGCAATAGACACCACCGGGAGGGGGGAGGAGGAGGGCGTCATACAATCGTCGTCGACCCGCTGACACGTTTTGTTTTCGGTTCTCGTGTCAGCCGACTCAATTAACTGACGGCGGCCGCTTCCTCTCTCCGGCTTGCTTTCCCCCTCCGCGTTTCTTTCTTTTTCTTTTCCATTCGCACGCATCAGCTGCACGTCCGCCTGTCCATCCTTTTCCAGCTTCCTATTGCACGTGCGGGCCTGCGTTTCATTTTGACAGCGTATATTCGTCGGCTTTCGCGAGGACACGTACCGCGACGCGTTTTAATTGCACTCCCAATTAGTACACACGCTTGATCAAGAACACACTCCACCACCGATTGGATACCCACGTGACCAATTATTACGTTCGAGTCTCTTCGAGAGACGTTACGTGTTATATTTAAGGCCTCCCTTCTCCTTCTCACAATCAAACATCTGTTTACGCGTTGTAATAAAGTCAGTAGCGAATTTCTACGGGTGAGAGAAAATATGGTATACCCGCGTATGGTATACACAACGTAAATGCAACGGGAACGCCTACTGAGAACTGTGGCAGAAATACGATGATACCAAAAAGCAACGAGCGATGATATCATCCTGTCCCTTATGAGTTTAAACCGCAGATCAACTATCTATTTAAGCACGCAACGATCAATAATTACCCGTCTTCACTTAGAACGCCCGTATTTATGCCCGCCCCTCCTTATTTATTGTCATTAATTAAACGTTTCTCTTCTCTCTTCTGTATTATTGAATAATGCAAAAGAAAGATTCGCATGGATAAAGAAATCTTTGTCCCTTTAATAAAAACAGAGAAATTTGTCTCTTATTAAAATTTCGATAATGAGGAAGATACTTATTATCCGCGTCTTCATTCTGGAGTAACAAAAGATTATTTTGACTTAATAAAGTAGAATTGAATTAATAAAAGATAGAATTAAAAATGAGAGAGAGAGGGCGCGGAGAGAAACGTCGTGAAATCAGAAAAATACGATCGACAAAAAACGAAATCTCGCTCGTGCTTTACGGCACGTTTCTGAACGGCGAAAATTCAGCCCCTTCGAATTGTACAGCTTGTTATCGCACGCAAACAGAGAAGGTACGGACAGCGGAATGACATTAACGAATAACCGCACATGAGAGGCCTCGCAGCACTCTGTCTCGCTTCCCGCAGCACCAGGCCTCGTCCCACTTCCTCGACCCTGCAATTTCTCCGCCAGTCTCCCCGCGCGACCCCACGTGACCGAAGCTGCACGCTTTAACCGACCCCGGGGTTGTGCTTTCGTGAAATCTGGCCAAACTTTCGTCATAAATAAAGGGTAAACAACGCCACCTCACCCTTCCACTTTGCTCTTTCTCTCGCCGAGTCCTCGTAACTCATGGCGCCTGTGCTCCTTATGTCAGCCACCGCTATTCGATCAGATTTCTTTTCGGACACGAATACCCGCCGACTGTACCCGCATTGATTTTCTAATGAGAACTGATAACGATACCTCTCACGGATCAACTTAATATTTCAGACGAAAAGCAACACATTTTAGAAAAATAAAACAGATCTGTTTTTATCTTTATTATTTTATTTGTGTTTGCGCGGTAGAAAATATCTATTATCGAACGTGTCCTCTTCTCGAAAAAATATGTAGGTTAATTAGATTTTCTCTAACCGAGTGTTACCGATTTATTGGAAGTTAAAAACTTTTTCGATTTGTTTTCCTTTATGGATTTTTTTTTTGGTGATCATTACGGGATGTTTTATAAATGTCTGCTGGAGAGCAAAGAAACGTGCGGGATATACGATCGAGGTTAAAGACGCGAACGATTAGGGTGAAAGCGATTCTCGTGGGACGTATTTCACCCTCTTCTGCAACACTACCCCAATCTTGTTTGCGACCTCACATTATAACTTTCTTAAAAGCCCGCGTTGCCGCCCATCTTTTGGAGAGACATTCTCATCTCGTAAGCCCTAATCGTAGCAAGCAGGTATAGCGTGATTTTGATCCCTCTTGTAAGAGTGGTTCGCGTTACTCTTGAGGATTACCAAGCGATTTAAGACAGCGATGTCGTTCTAAACGACGAAATTCCCCATTATTGGTATACCCGTGCGCGTTTTCCTTTCCACCCTTTCGCGAAAAGTTTCGCTCGTACACACGGCACTTTCGGATGTTGGAGGATTTATCACTCGTTTCTGCCTCCGGCTCCGGCGATTTAACTTTAGCGCGTTTCGATCCAGCGGAGTTTTGTCCTTTGTATCTATGCGGCGCGGGAGAAGCCGGATCTGCCAGCGACGAGATATATGGGACGTCGGATGGTGGTGCGTCCTTTGAAGATAGGAAAATTGTTCGGAAAGAATTAGGTTCAGACACAACGAATATACGACCTCTTCAGCGAAATTAAAAGGCTATCTCGAATTGGTGGCAAAAAAACAAAAATACGATAAAACACAAATTTAAGTTATTTTTGTGAAAAGCGTAGAGCGGTTTGCCGGAAAAAGCGGTTTTAATACCCAAAGACTCTGCTTTTAAACCTCATCCAGCTTTTTCCTCGACGATGTTTCTGTAGCAAGTGGCGTCATGTCCAGGTCGACCGTGCAAAATTGACAAAAAAAAGCTTGCAGAGATTTAAAGATAGAATCTCTTGGAGCTTTAAAAAGCTTTCTTAAAAACAGTTTTGCGACGCGTAACTTTATACGTATTAAGAATTGAAACCTCATTATAAAAAGATTTTTAAGTTAAAATTTAAAATTGCGTGCCCTTTCTATCAAAATATTATATTAATAATTTATTTACGTTTATATTTAGCCAATTATGCACGCGTATAAAATAGTAACGCGAATGAGAAATATGTCGCGTTATAATAAAAGTTTGAAGTATATTTGCGTGTAGAAAATTAATCTACTGCATGTAATCAGCAATGCGCGAGTACTGAGTAGTAAATTTAATTATCAGTGAATTTAGTACTTTGGAACCTCTAATTATGTGTTATTATCTACTTAAAAGGCGCATGTATTAGAAATTTTTTATTTTTTAAACATTGATGTGCTGAAAACAAAAATGTTTAATAAACATATTAAAGCTTTTCCAAAATCCAAATGAAATTAAGAAAAGAATACAGCATTTATTAATCAAGGTATCGAGAGATCTAAAAAATATCAAACGGGACTCATCTAAATCATACTTTTATAAAGATGTATGCGTTGAATGATCTATGCATCAATTGTTTTACATATGCTATCTGGCAAACGTTCGAAGCGGCTGATATTATACGACCGAACCGATCGTTATTTTGAATATTTAAACGTCAAAACGTAATACGAGCATAATTATTATAGCTATTGCAAATCATTAAATCCATTTGGCTGCTGCTCAGTGACATATCATAATTTTAGTCGCAACAGCGAATAATTATTATTAAGCGCGCATAAATACTAGTATGATCGCAGAGCTTCAACATTGTCGGCATATTTTTAGATTTCGCATTATTAGCTTTCACAATTCACATTAGATTTGGCAAAATCGCGCAAATTAGATAATGCTATAATACTCATATATAATATAAATCTAATAATTTTATACTGCAGTTCTCGACTATCACGTTTCATAATTAATTATACCCTCGCTATGGCACAAATATGAATGTTTTTTTAATACTTTGATAACAAGAATATTATATAATATGTTTCTATTATACTACAAAGCAACCGGATATTTCGAAAAAAAATTTTTTTTTAATATAATTATTACGATTGTAATCTTAAGAGATACAAAGTAACGACATTAAAAAAATATATATATATATTATATATATATACACACGTATGTATATAGATTTTGCAGTAATTAATTTCTAAAGTAGTTTATGCTCTATGCATGTAAAAATTATTTTAGAAATTTATTATTAAAAAAACCCATAAATACATCTACTGTATCTACGATGCCCCACAGCTGTAATTAGCTAGCTACTTTGATACCAACGTTATGACTTTCGCATGTCGTGCTGGTTTTGAAGGAAACCAGCTTCTCTGTGCTCAAAGCGCTTTGCTTAAAGAGCGTAGCCAAAGCTAGGAAACTCCAAGTAGTGGTTATGATGCGGTTATCCGAAGCAGGCTTTATAATTAATTCTATTGTTTGAGTTGGTATATGATAAATATTATATATATACATATACATATACATATATATATATATATATATATAAAATATATGTGTATGTACAAACATGTCTACACACAGATATGAATATAAAAGCACAATATCGACAATTATAGAGAACTGTAATTGATCGTCTTGACACTTCTTCTTTGCCTAGCACATTATCTAGCTAATTGCGTCGAGTACGTTATACCGTCCCGCATCTCTGTAGCGAGATCCAACGATTACACGTGGTCGCGTGTGACGTGTCACAAAAGGTGTCATGGGAGTACGCGAAGAAGAAATTTTTATGCATATTCACAATGAATATATAAAAGCGTTTAAAAGCAGTCTCTTTTTACGGGAACTATTAATAATGGAAGAACAAATTGTTTTCTTTTTTTTGTGGCTAGTGCAGCGAGGCTGTCTAGATGACAAAGCGAGATTGCCTCCGACGACTCCTCCCTTATTGTGCGATCAAATGAACGATTTTTCCGTTTCAAGCAAAGCCCGCGAGTCTAGGAGGCGTCATTCTTCTTAACGGGGCGGAAACATTTACACGTACCAGTACGCCCGGGAACACGTTGGAGTCTGACGCTCAAGCCGCTTAACAGAGTTTTCACGAGAATCTCGTAAATGCCACGTTTCCAGAGCGGCCCGCAAACCGACGGGAAAGCACGCACGTACACCGGGCTGCTTGAAGAATGGCATGTTGCGCGAACCGGCCTGAGATGCTCGTAAGGGTAAATGGACGACGGGGAAGCTCGGTGAAGCGGAGGAGAACGAGGAAGAATAGTGGGAAGGAAGAGGCGAGGGAGGATAGGACAGAAAGCGGATGGTGGATAGGTAGGCAGAAGGATACGAAAGAAGCTTCGTTCGCGCAAAGGAATGATGTATGATCTATCCGTGCCACGCTCTGCGGTGGCGAGATTTTCAACCCCCTTCATCTTTCCGTACTTAAATCCTATTCCTCTCGTGCCGTGACCAGCTCGCCACACGAATTGATGGTGACCGTCTTCATAAAAATGACCGTAATGCATTCCGGGGTAAACTTGATCCAGTTGCGCGCGGCTCATCATTTTTCTTTTACACTTCCTTTTTGACGTACGAAATAATTCTGCGTAATATGCATATAATGTCACTTCTATATATATTATGCACCAGGAATTAATATATATAATATTATTCTTCTTTCGAATAATATAAAATAAATGATGCCCGAAAGAATTGTTTTCATACATTTTCACACACACGTTGAGAATGAGAGTTAATATGTAAAAAATATATACATATATATATATATATACGTATATTATTTAATTTAACATACATATGTAACACATGATTCAATTTACGAACATGTACCTATTATTTAGCTTTTTATTTGTCAAAAATACAACAAACAAATGTATAAAAAAATGAGCAATGTATATATTTATTCTTATTGTTTTCATATAAGTTTCACTCCCCGTATTTTTAGGTCAAAATTACAACATTTTCTAAAGGGAGCTACAACCCTTTGCAACTCTTTGCTCAAGCATAGGAACGATTTTGCCTAAACAGTACACGAGAACCTCGCTAGATGACATCGTATGTAATATCAGAGTTGAATATGCATATGTACTGCATAAAAAATTTTTCAACACCTGATACAATTTCACATAGTTTCCTTTCTTGCATTATGCGGCGGAAGATCTCATTTTTTTCTCCTGTCGGAATAAAAACAAGCTTATCCTGAATTATAAATATGTACAAACGCGGCAGTACGATGAAATATTAAGAGAGAAGTGCGAGGAAAAATTCTATGACGGGGTCTAACACCCCGTTGATTGTCTGAAACTTATGAAAAAATAACGTTCGGCGGAGTGCTTAGAGCAATGCAATTTATAGCATTCTTCAGTTATGTCATCAAGCTATGCTTTCTACAGCGTGTAAAGCTCTTCTAAGCCGTTCCGCATGGTCCACAAGACAAAAACACACTCCGGGAAACAAACAATGCACTTTGCAGTAACGTGTTTTACGTATTTTTCTCTCTAGCCCCGTAACCCATGGTGTGCCGCGCGATACGCTTCGTTACAAGATACACTGCGTTTATTTCTCAAAGCACTGCACCACACTGCGTAGCGAGTATAGCGCAGATTATTTCTTGCAAAAGTTCCTTTTTATGTCGACACGAGAAACGTAATAACCATGTCTTTTAAGACCAACTGATTTTCGCACAACTTGTTTTGGAATATTCGTTATTCCCTCTCGATTTTCTCCTCTCGCGATATATATATATATATTTTATCGTTTTAAAAAGAAACAAATTTTCTTTAAATAGAGACTATTTCATGTGAATTGTATTATAATGGGAAAGCCATTTAAAATATTTGCTAAATTATGTAAGAGAGAAAAAGAGAAAAAAAGGTAGTCTTTAAGTCCCGCTGAACGCTTCTGATTTTGCTTCATGCATTTATTTTCGCGACTGGATACACTTCTTTCGACCAGGAAGGCTGGAGCTAATGTAACGGTTTAATTAAAGAATCTTACTTGGTAATTAAGTCACTTTTACCTAGCAGGCAAAGGAATATTCTGACAAACAGTGAAATAGTTTGTCATCGACATGCAACTCTGCGCCATTTTATTCAAAAACAATTGAAAACATTTAGCAATTAAATATATATTTATAATTAGAATATATAGCATAACGAAATAAGAATAATTTTATCATAAGCAATTAATTATTGTATTCATGTAGACGTTTTGACACGAGATAATAAAAGCAGCGGTTAACTTTAAAAATTATGTAAACATCGGACACAGAGAGAAATAAATAAAGCTCGGGGCGCGCAAAAAACTTTCCCCCGAGTTATTTGTTAATCCCTCCAAATTTAATCGGCTTAGGTGAAAGGATTAAGTTACACGGAATACAAGAAGAAAGGAAGGAAGGAGATATTGGGGCAATCACACCGCCTATTTCTCTCCACTAGGCTGGACAAACTTTCGTAACTCTTCAATTTCCTTCGTGTACGCCAAACGTAATGGAAATTTCAAACGAATAAACTACCGAACCAACCAACTTTCTATCTGTTCCCTTAACCTCAGAGGAAATAACTCACTCGAAATATGTAGTATTATCTTATACATATACGCGCAAACGTAACTTTTTATAATAAAAGAGACGATATTCTGTCTTACTTCAAAGTTCTCTTCTCACCTTCTACTATCGCCAGCGGTTTATTCTGGGATGTTCTGTACGATTATTTATTAAATGGTAAAAAAATCCAGCGTTAATCTCTTCCGCATCTAGTATTACAAGCAATTTAAACTGCATCGATATGCAGCGGGGAGATTTGTGGAACTCATGGATAGTCAATTCATGGCGCATCGATTGACAGATATTTCTGAACAAACGGCCTAATCAAGTGTGAATAACATGCGCGGGGCGTTAATAGCCTCACAACAATCCGACAATGAAATGGTAGTGATTTTAAAACTGCCAGTCGATTTTCAGAAGGGAATTGTTTTCGATCGGAATATGTGATTTTATGTTCGGAATAACGTTACGTAATATTTTGACGCGACGCCATTTGCGAGTCTGCTATTCATTTAGAAATGCGATGCTGTCGAGCGAAAATTAAATATGGTATTCGTATTGCTACGCGTACATGTACGCTTGACTTATGTTGTTATATACACAGTTATTTTTTTTTAATCATAACATCCGTCTATTAAACGTAACGTTAATATCAAAATGCTAAGCGTCATTGTAGGTATATTCTGTTATATTAATTTACATTATTATGAATTTACTGTGAATATGCATTGCACTGCTTTAAATAGATGTCATAAATTAGCTTCGCTGAAGTTTAAGAAGTTTAAGTTTAATTATAGATAGAAATCGTACAAGCACGTATACGATTTGAAAATTCATTAAAAATAATTTTACAGTAAATTAACCCGCTCACCTTTCGCACCTTTTTTCCTCTTCTTCTTCTTCAAACTCTTAAAATAATAGAGTGACAATCCCAAGCTGACGAAGTAATGGAATTAGAGGAATTCAATACACTTCGAACAAACTTCTCTTAATGCAAAATGCAAGAAGTTTTTTCTTATTCTTTCTCATTCTCCACGAAGAATATGCAAAAGGCAGATTAATTTATCTCCAAAATTTGAGTCATTTTATGCACAGCCCTTAGACGACTTTCTCTAGAATTCTATATAATATTTCCACGCTCACACACAGATGGGGGGGGTACTCGGCCTCATAATTCATCTCACGGCACCGTGGATTCAGCGAAGATTTTACAATGTCTCGTACAAGCAAATTACGCGAGACCCGTCACATCGACATCGTGTCTTTTGATTAAGTAATACTTCGTCGTCGACTTTTCATCTCGCCGTGGTAATTTCACTCACTCGTTTTTTATGCCTAGCTGCTCTGACAGTTTCTACTCGTCTTGCTCCTCTCTATCCTCTCGCCCGATTTCCGTTTTTTAGTTAAAACCGTTCGAACATTTGCTATATAAATCATCTACATAGATTCATTTAAAACGCGTAACAAAATTGATCGCTGTGCTGCGTCCGCTCCTTGCGTGAAAACATTCATCTTTTATTAATGCCTCCCTTATCCCTTGTAGCAAAATTTCTAATTAAAGCGACATGTACGTAAAGAATGTGCCTTGACCTATCGAGATTATTTTTCATGTCATAAAAATTAATTCTAAAAGATTATTGTGAAATATACTGTGATGCCGCGGAGAGACAGCTATTAGCCGTAAAAAGCTTCGCGTGTAATTGATAAATATGAGAGACATTAGAGACAGATGCAACGCGAGTGATAAAGGCCAGTTAATGTTGAATGTCTCGTTAAGCAACGATTTCTCGTCGTGCCTCGGTCATCTTATCCTCTCCAGTCTCGAGGAAAACTCTATGGACTCTTCAACTTCACTTTTCTCTCTTCTCATTGTTTCTCCCTTACGGCACGCCTTAGCACTTTCCTTACCTTGTAAAATATACGTCGACTTAATTGGATGAAGCTGCCGCCTACTTGTGACTGTTCAGGCTACTTGTACAAGACGGTAAGCACTGCGACTTGCGGAAGCAGCAATTCCGAAACACGTTAGTGTCTCTTCCCTATGGGATTCTCGTTTCCACGAGACAGTTGTATTCGAAATGTCATCGAAGTGAATAGCGGAATTATCTGTTACGTACAAATTTTTAATTTTTACAAGATAATTAGATGCAGCTTAAATCACTATTATTCGAGCGTTTGTTGTAGACATGAATTATTTCATGACAACAAATTACAAGACGACGCGGAAAGAGCAACTATTTTGATAATTATCGCTCCAATTTGTTTTTCATTCGCGGTTTCTATCAAGGTTATCACAAATTCCTTGTCCTAAAATTTCATGATTTTCTCTGACTTTCAATAATATTTTGTGCATCGAAATTTTACGTATTTCCGTTTTTTAATTCGAAAACGGTTAAATATTTTATTAAAAGCTCAATTTAACAATGAATTATTATTAATGTTATTGGCACTGTTTGTGTTTTCAATGATTAAATTAATAGCACTTCTTCTTTTAACTTCTTTAAGAATTTTACAAGAATTTTTATTTTCTGCAAAAATTTTGCACTTCTGACTTTCTCCCGGTCGTTTTCAATTTCCCTAAAATTTCTCTAATTTTTCTAATTTTCAGTTTCGTAGCAATCCTATAATTATAAACATAGTTCTATTGTAATTAAACATAGCGCGAAACTAATTGTTTTCGTGTCATAATAAATATTTCTTTACGATCCCGCTGTCAATGAGCTAGCGATACATAGTAAAGCGATCACCCACATAATAATATAATCATTTGATTAGTTGAACAATACGTGCTGGTAAAGTATTTGGCGTACGTGTTTATATAGATGAATTTCGTAAGCGTGCATGGAGTAACAGCAGCCGTCAGCCGTCGACGCGCAAAATTGGTTCGTGACGTGTTTGCCGTTTCGCATGCATCAGTGTGCGTAACACAAGTAAATCACGTTGACGACAGTCGGCACGAGGAGAGACATAAATGTTGATCTAAAACATACACTATTCGCGAAATGTGTCGCGTTCGTCGTGTGAGGAAACAATCCGCCGCGATCAAAATATCCCGTTTATCCACAGCTCTTTGAGCCACGGATGGCTTGGAAATCTGTGGATCGTAGCGTAGATTAAACTTGGAGGATGTTGTAAGCGTGTGTAGTGAATCCTCATTCTCTCATCCGCGTTCCCTTTCCGCGCGCATATTGCATCAACGGAATTTCGCAATTCAGCAAAAAGACGCTTAGACGATGACATTTAACGCGTTTAGAGATAAAAATCGCTGTTCTCCTACCCGTTTCTCCTACCTACTGTATACTACTACTACTGTATATTACTACTGTTAAGGAAATGACAATTACAAACGCAAAATCATCAATCTGTGCCTAAAGCTCCGTCTTGCTTGCGGTTTTGAATCATCGTTATACAAATGTATTTTCAGGAACACACGTGTGCTTAATGGGCGGGCCCCGGATGGTAGCAGAATAAATGGGGCTTTAAACGCCATAAGCCATAACAAATGAGATCTATCATTTAAATCGAAAATCGGGTCGATACGCGAATGCGGCTTTACATACGTCAAGGTCCAATGCATGCCGGCATCGACCGCAACTCGCGAAGTCACGGATGGCTTCCGGTTGTGACATGTGGTTTCGCGGTTGATAAGCCGTAACCACGAAACCAATATTTTGGAGGCGAGTATCACAGAGATTTTGATTTAGCGTAGGCGTCGCCTTAAAAACGTATTCGGCTGACTGGTTCGCTAAAAAATATGCGAATTTTCCATAATATCCATATTATCTCTTTAACTTTAGAATTTGTATGCCGAGTGTCGAACATCACAGCGATTATTGAAGATCCTTTAATAAGATATGAGAAAGCATTTTTTCATTGGTCCGCCATGTTTTAATAATTCTTGAGAGAGAGAGAGAGAGAGAGAGAGAGAGAGAGAGAGAGAGAGAGAGAGAGAGAGAAGAATAGATAAGTAAGGTAGAATGAGAAAGAGAAAGAAATAATAAATGTATGTTCTTCTCTCTCGCAGATTTTTTTGTAAACTGTATTATCGTGCATACAAAACTACGGCTTATATTTAGACTCTTATTAGATGGTATCTTAGCAATTACCAAAAACTTATTTAGGACCAAGCATGGACTTTGTACGATATGCAAGAATGAAAAGAAGTATATATATGTGTGTGTGTGTGTGTGTGTGTGTGTGTGTGTGTGTGTGTGGACAAAAAGTCCTGTTTATAAGTTCCGTTGTGTACTGCTCAATATAAAACTTAGGGAGAAGCTTGCGTGCAAACTTCTCAATACGGCGGTATACTATTACTTTCTAAGCTTGTGAGCTTTACATAAAATATCGTAAGTAACTCTGGCGCGGGGGTGCGCAAAAGAATATAAAAAATAAAAATATTCTTCTTAAAATCTTTTCGGATGAAATGTGGCGGTTACTCGAGCCCCCCGTCGAGAAAAACTCAAGATTATGGGGAACATATCGATCATGTCTACCCGAAAATACGGCGCTTCCTGAACAGTTGCGTGTGTTTGAGGCATTTAAAAAAATCTATGCGTGTATAGGGGGGTATATTATTTTAATAAATCCGATATTTCAATCGAGTCACATCAATCAACGTTACTATTCCGAACGCGTGATTGTTTCGACGGAGCAATTCTCTGAAGTCACACAATTAGAAATGAGGCGATCAATTCGCAGGATTTCTCATTACGTCAGCTCGCGATTCCATTACCGTATAACGCGCGCTGCGAAGTTATTATTCTTTTTTTCATTAATCTTCCCCGCAAACTCGTGCTTTCCGAAGAAATCGTCAGAAGTTCACACTCCCTTTTTCTTTCCACGTGCTGTCTTTCTCTCCTCCTCCCCTTTTCCCTCTTTCTTTTCTTTTTTCTTCTTCTTACCCTCGTCGCTCGATACTCGAGCAGAAATGCTGCCGCGGCACTCGACATCCTCGCGCGCCACTCTTTGGAGCCCTTCAGCACCCTCTAGCAGCCTTTGAGACCCTTCACCTCCGACATTACCCGCACCCCCGTGGTGCTAGTCACCACTAGTCATTTCAGGAGCGACCACTCGCCATCGAACAAGATCGACGTGCGTCTAAAAATATAGCGTCGCGTCGTTTTTCGTCGACGTACACGAAATTGCAAAGACACGAGCACGTAAAGAGGAAGTACGCGCATACCGCACGAAATAAACGGGGAGAATTTGCTCTAGTGGAAATTAATTAAAATATTGATCGGCAATCTTTATCGATTCGACGAGTAGCAATGAACGCTTTAAAGAGGATATGTGATTTAATGAATGTAACGTAACTCGATACATGTATGTGTATATATATATATATATATATTTATATCAATGTAAAATTAATTCTCTCGCGCACTTTATCCACGGTATAAGATTTATGATTAACTAATAAATTACCTTTTTATTTCTTCCCGACGTATGACAAGATTTCCCCTGCTTAAGGCGACATTCGTTTGTAAATGTTACCACTCATGTAACGTAAAGTGATTCGCGACCATCAAGAGTGACGCCGATTATTTATATAAAATTCCAGAGATGAGAATCTAACGTGTGTGAATCTGCCGATTCAACAGTCAGCTGTGCGATATCAACGACACGCAACTGTACTCAAATATACGCGAAGCGTATACTGATTTTGTACGATTATTCCGTTCCATTATGATCCGTAAATCACGCAGTGGAAAACCCACTAGCCTCCTTTCCCTTCTCCCTGCACTTCTTTCAACATTCTTTGATATGTAGCACAATTGGTTTAACGAGCGA
>NW_017305451.1:3025529-3026737 GCF_001594115.1 Trachymyrmex septentrionalis
ATCCTTTCCCGCCTCCTTTCCCTTCTCCCTGCGCTTCTTTCAACATTCTTTGATATGTAGCACAATTGGTTTAACGAGCGACGTCGCGCACCGGAGGAGGGAGATGTCTCGCGGATGGTAGAAAAATTCTCGAATTAAACCGCACCTGCCGTCTGTCCATGCAATACGCGACAAAATAGGACCATCGATAAAATTGTAATTTGCATCTAAATTGCGACTTTCTATATTACTCCTTCAACTGAATAACCGCATTTTCCGAAGTAACTAGTCGGTGCGACTGTTGCGTCATGGTCACAGACGCGGAACTATCGGGGATTTGACGATGCGCACTTCTACTAACGGGATAAACTCGAAATACCTGAATGTAAATCGTGTGAGAGCTTTAGCAAGTTTCCATTGCCAAACTAGATATTACATCTTTTGACTCGTAACTGTTATTACCGTTATTATTACGCAGTCTTTCATTTTATATAATGATACCCGTATAAATTAATGTTACTACTTCAAAAGCAAGTGCATTTAATAATATTATGTTATTGGCCATTACAATTATTGACGCAATAAATCATATGTAATTATTATTTAATTATAAAAGCTAGTAATATGCAACATTTACAATAAACAAATGTGATATTTACAAAATACACTGACGTAATACAATTAATGAAAATTCTTTCTTAATCAGTTTAACACAAATAGGTTGCTTTATAGAAGCTCAAGTGTGATTGCACGTCTAATACGGGACAATGGAATTGTTCCCTTCGATATTGCGCGTAATGACAACAACGGTAATGGTACAGAGACGGTAACGTAACTGCAGCGTGTTGGCACACGGTTTATCAATGTGGGAAAGGCAATCCTGACTTTGTTGATCGGATGGATAGTTTAGAATGAGAGAGACAACGTTCGTACATCTACATACGGGAATATCTACGATTATTCGCGTCGTAGAATGGTTGTCTCTCGTAAAGCACCTCCATATGAATACAGTGATATTTTACGATTCTATATCTTAATATAATAGAGGATATCAATCAATGTTGTATTGTAACCAAAACGATTATGATACGAATTTGAACCGATAAAAATAAATCTAATTAAACAAGAGAAATCTTATATTCAGTCGAAGCGGATTTTAGTGTTTAAATATTTCTGTGAAGTTTTATATACATATATATATATATATATATATATATATATATATATAT
>NW_017305451.1:3026837-3034785 GCF_001594115.1 Trachymyrmex septentrionalis
CTATAAATCGCGACTGAGGCAATATTTTTCGCAATAAATTATTCGCAGACTTAAGGTACTCATTAACATCAGATTATTAATATTCTTATAATGATGCTTATTAACATAAAAAATTTATTAAATTGTTCGTCAATTTAATAAATGATATTACTCTGTTTATAATTGCGTTTCAAGATGAAAAAAGATTTCGCAGTGTGATTTGTCAGAATCAGATTTATGTATATAAATTCACACAGAAATAATCAACCGGTAAGATCCGCTTTGAGCTCGAATATAGGATTTTTTTTTGCTCAATTAGATTTATCTTAATCATTAGAAATATATACCGCAAGAGAATCATTTTGAATAGCTACGATTATTTCATTCAACTACAACACCAATCTATCAACGTTCATACTACGTAACCAACATTCGCGTCTTCTATCATCCGTACACATTTTCGCAACACTTTCCAGTTATACAATCCTTTAACTTGAAACATAAACGTCTTAACATCTTTATTCACACTTTTCAAAACATTTGGTTTGATAAATAGCCGAAGCGTTCGCTTCATTTTATTCATACGGTCCAGTGTTTCATATATCGTAACGCTCCGGGCGATATTCAGTCACAGGATCAAATACGTCGAGTTAGCTTCGAGGCACACGAGCACTAGATGTTCAGCAGAAGTCCAGTGGATTTTGGGAGGACATGATAAACGTACATACGACATTTACTGGACGTATCATACTGTACTGGAGAGAGGCTGTCCCAATCTCGTAACCTGCATTAGAGCAGATATAAAAACCAGGCTCCCTTTGAGCCGCCTTCAGTGGCACGGGACAAATTTTCTCTATTTTATTACATTTCCCCCCTTCCCCCCCCCTCCGGAAAATGAAATAAAATAGTGAAAATAGCAACGTATACCGGCTATATTCGATACATAGCCTCCTTTCGACCTGGCCGTCTCTTTTTTCCAGATTTCACGAAATGTTAAAGGATTTAATACTCTCTCTGCGTTCCATAGAATATGTTGCGAAATCGTTTAATTATCGCTACATTCGTCAAAAAGCTACTCGACCGTTGATGTACCGAGTAACCGCACACGTTCGTTCTCAGTAGTTTCTGCCTGCGAGAAGCTCCCCCTGTTTTTTTTTTTTTTTTTTTTTTTTTTTTTTTTTCCCTACACGAACGAGGGTGAGAGCCTCTAATAAATTCGCTGAGAAAGACCTTTGACTCACGGTGTCAAGCGTTGGGGTGCACAGTCACCGCGAAAACTCGATCCTTGCACCCTGTCTAGACGCCCGCACCTCTACCTGTGGTATTGATCGTGCCGCGCCAATGGGATTTTCGTCCGACTAACATAAAACGTCGAACTTGCGGGAATTTCGGACGCGTCACGCACATGTGAGCCAGAATCGGGAACTTTCGCGCCGAGTTAGAGCGGAATTGTTTTTGACGAGTCCAAACTGTCCGCGCGGTACGCGCATTTTGTACGCACGTGGAACGGTCGAAACTTTACAGGTTTCACCGTGATATTATGCGGCTAATCTGTTAATTCTCCAATTTCAGCTCTCGTGAAATATACAATTTCGTTAAATAATTTCTCAATCAGACGGGGGGGGGGGAGGATTCTTGTATCGTATAGGTACGTTCGGGAGGTTAAACGATACACGGTAGGTAGACAATTTGTATCGCACATGTAAAAATACTACGATTGAAAAGAAGAAAATCATTCTCGAAACGGTCGGCGATTCACGCATCGGTCGGTACGCGATTGTAACTTCGCTTGACATCGATACATCATACACGGAGTGTCATCGTTGGAGTTACAATCGTACGATTTGACGTCCTTCGCGCCAGTTCGCGATAGTTTCATCAGGTTCATCGTCGCGTACGGAGATTCGTTTCGAAGCCTCGACAGACGCAAGCGGCAAGCCGAGCGAGCGGCGGGGACGCGAGTCGATGGGAAATGGGATCTCGATTGAATGGAAATGACGTTCAAAGCTGGACACGTGTACTCTGCGCGGAATGCACACGAGTAGTGCTAATCGGTGTCTATGGCAAATGTTCGTGAGTGCGTGTTCTCCTACGTGGAGTGTTAATTTCGGGCGCAACATTCGACATGCCCTTACACCTTGTCGTACCCCTGCATGTCGTACAACACAATGCGCGATAATGATAATACGCTGCGCGTATTAACAACAAAGCGCGATTTCGGCTTTGCTTTTATACTATTTAATCCTTATTCCTCTATCCGGCCTCTCGTACCTTTGGATTTTAATCCACAGCGGGATGACATTTAACATCGCAACTGCGAGAGCTTTTCCAAGTGCATTAGAATTTTCGAAAATATATATTTTATAATATTATCTCTCTTTAGTGTATTTTACTTGAGCGAAATTAGACTCTACTTTCTCACGTTTTCAATCTAAATGAGCAGTCACCTTCTTAATTCAGAGAAGACGTTAATTATAAAGCAAAATCAGAAATAAATATCGTTTGCAAAACACTCCGAAAGTAAAGTGTTTTAAACAAAGTCATCAGTTATTAATATATAGTATAATATCGTAGTTCTAATTAAAAATAAAAATATTCTTAACAAAAAGATATTAAAAAAAAAAAACTTTTAAAAAATGATCTTTCAAGTTTCAATTTTTTCCAAAACAGAAGGATTTTCTGCAAAATGACAAGAAAAGAGTGTAAAGAGAGAAAAAAATTAACGTTTGCAGAATTCTCCGAAAATAAAATGAATTCAAAAAGAAATCAGTTAACTAATCATATTGTCAAAGAAATAAAAAAATTCTTAAACGAAAGAGAACGAACTTTTTGAAAATAGACTCTATCGGGAATTTTAATTAAAAAAAAAAAAAACAGAAAGATTTTTAGCAAAATTTAACTTGATTATTTGAAGTTTAATTATTTAATGTTTAATTAAAGTTTCAACACTACTGTTTACCAGACATTTTACTTTTCCGCGTTTATTGATCTTTTAGCTATTTTACGATACGCTGCCTGTCTCGGGAGGCTTTGTTCTTAGCTAGGATACAGCTGCTACGGTGTTGGATTACCGAAATCTTAGGGTCTCATGCTGTCTATCCGCCGCTCGCTTGTCGGTGAGAGACCGCTGACATTACCGGATAGGCAGTAAGATCTATACGACCGGCGCTAGAATTTTGATGTTGGATCCTCTCTGTAAGGCCCGGGTCAGTTGAACAGGTGAAAAAGAAAAAAGATACAACCGTGCATAAAATAATTGTATTTTTGTATAACATTTATCAAAATGCTAATTACTCGTAAGACTTTTTACAGGGATGACGGGAAACATCTAGAAAACGCGTGGGAAAAGAAAGGAAAGTTTTTTTTACACGACATCAAAAGACCGAAAGTATTCGGAACTAAAACTTTTTAAGCCTTCGTTCTTAAATCTACTTTTTAGTTGCGTATTAATTTCCACTTGTTTTTCTTTTTGAAAAACAAAAGGGACCTTAGCAGCATATTATTTATATGAATTTATGAAAACAATTGTTATGCAGATTATACGATAAAATATGTGCATTATTTAATTCGCAATCGTGTTATTAAATTTTATATTCCCTGAATGTTTCGTGGTAATTTTTTACGCATGAAATGTCGGTGATCGTTTACATATTTTATCATGGCAATCCCCATGTTATATTTAACTTTTTTCAAACATAAGATATAAAAATTTTATTACTGTACGCTGTTGAATAGTTTTAATATAAATTAAAAATAATTTGAGAGGATGAACATCATTTGTTCGTTTTATATATCTTGACGGGAGCATAGTTCGTGTATTTTACTCAATACTTAAGAAATCTATTGTTATATCTATCACACATGACTGTGTACATTGTAATCTTCTATATATTGAGGTTTGCGTGCAAGCACTGGTAATGACTCAGCAAAGGTTTGCGAGCGTTTTTAGTAACGACATTGTAATTTTTTTTATATTTTTAACTATCGTTCAACATTTTAAATACATACAAATATGTATTTACTGTTCCAAAATGATATTTAACTTTGTTTAATATATTGAGACTAGCCTAATAAGATCGAAACATCGATTTATTGTTTATTACAACTGCCATGTAAATTCTAGCATTAAACATCTAGTGCATAATTCATTGTTTTGTTTTTATTTAACAATAAATATTTAATAAAAAAAAAAAGACATACATTTTGTTGATACCAATCTCGAAACTATATAACATAGCGTCGTTCTTTAATACTATATACGTTTTTATGATATCTCAGTGAAGTTATCATTTGTGTAATTAAGTTTAGCGTTGTCGATAACGTTCGCTGGAATCGGGAACATTTTTCACGTGACTCGAGATAACCCGACGATTAATCATCTTATCACGTGGCGATACTTTTTCGTGCTTCTCTTCCAAAGGATTCTAATGAGCCTTTTCTCGGCTTTCTATGATTATTAATTAAACGTCGCACGAAATATTATATAATAGGGTCGAGTCCAGCAGCGGACGAGAGCCACTGTGCGAGGGCCATAGTTAATTAATACTATACTTTTTCCACGGGGCCCATCGTATATTGCGCGCACGTACATATGGTTTAATTACTCCATTAATATGACATCATAATTGAGCATCGCAAGCTGAAATATTCAACTCGTCGCGGCTTGCGTCGCGGCCAATGGCCAACTTTTCGTTAAATACCTGTAACATACATATATAACTGTAGCGATACAGCATTTAATAACTCGGAGGTAAAGTAGTCGCGGAAATGCGATCGCGAGATACGTGACACGAGAAATGTATCGCTAAGCTCACGGTTGTCCTTTGACAGTATATTGATTCAAAATGAGAACTCGGAAGGGCGGAAAATCGGTGAATACCTATATTCCGAAACCGCGTCTCGTACTTTGAGGGCACATCTCTCTCTCTCTCTCTCTCTCTCTCTCTCTCTCGCGCGCGCGATGACAGATTCGCTCGAGAATCCTGCGGCGTTAGTTCCCACCGGCTATACGCTTCGACCGAAGTTCTACATTTGTATGCTGAAATAGGCGGCGTGATATAAGTTCAGGGTCGATGCTACTATGCGCCCAGACCTATCCCTCTACGTAGCTGGGTTATCCGGAGCTATGAAAAGTTTTCCCACCATTTCGCCAATCAGCTCGTTTTTAACTTCTACGTCTTCCTACGTCCCGTAGACGGTTCCGTGCATAGATGTTACGTTTCACGTGTATCCGGTGTGTATGTAGATGTATATACGGCACCCGCCGTTTGAGTCCATCCGAGTCACAGGAACATCGTCACATCCGTCGCATCTGTGCATCGCCATTCCTTTTTTTTTTTTTTTTTCGTAGGTTCCCCCATCTCCATCGGCCGCCCCCCTTCCCCCCTATCTCCATCCCCTCTCCCCCCCCCTTCTGTCTCTGCTCTCTACTTGCCGCCACATGACGCCCTTTTCTCGTCCCACACTTCGACTATGCTGTCCTAAACGTTATACCGACGGTACAGAATCCCACAAAAATTGGCCGCGAAAGAAACGCCGATGAAAGAGTTCCTCAGATCTGGCAAAACTGAAAAAAATATCGTCGTATAAAATGACGCGCGCAAAACGAAATTTAAAGCTGCGCGCATATTATTCGTACATTTTAAATTAACCTGAAATAAGGTCTCGCTCGTCGTATCGTTCTGTAAAGAGGTCGAGAGGAATTGATTACTTTTTACACCGTATAACTTCGTTTTCGAGACACGACGTGACGCTACAAGACCGAGATTATTATCAAATTGTCACGGCAGTTGTGCAACCTCAATATATGCCACTGTTTCTCTCCGTTTGTCTTTGTGGCTCTATTAAATTACTACTAGACCCCCGTTATTGCAAACACTGAGAACATACTGTTTCGTACGAGACACTGGTCCGCTATCGCAATATTATTACGCAGTGACTGTTCTACCTCGATTAATGTTCAAACGAGTCGCAATCGGGATTGTCTTTTCTAAGTTGGAGCACTTGCAAATGTCTAATATTCATGGTAAAAATATCTTCGGGAAATATTCACACGTCTAACAGATATCTTCAAGAGATCGTCTTATACTCCGCCTTCGTTTTCTATTCGTATATCTTTGTTCTCAGGATAAAATCATTATATACGGATATTCAAGCGACAATATCGTAGGAAAGTTTGCTTGCAAAGCTAATTATTTCCATCTGTCTTGGGCGCTGACTCTCGACGGGCGACTCCTCTTTCTCGTGTTCCTTCCTCGTACATCGATGGGGACTGCGCGCTTTAGCTCGAAAATAGCCGAGTCGAGCGTTTTCTTTGTCGTAGAAGGATCTACAGTCGTTTTCTGCGAAACGTCGAACGACAACCGCAGGAAACGGACCACTCCGTGTACCGAAAGTTTCGTAGAAGCGCCCGGCGGCGTGCGTCATTCCTGTGATGGTCGTTTAGTAAGCTAAACCGCCATCGGAACTATTCCAAATAAACTTCAAACGACGATTTTACTTTCAGTTACTTTTCGAGAGAGTCGACGGAAACGTAGTTATACATTATCTGAGGAATATCGAGGCTCGGCAAGGTCTGGGCGAAGACCTGTTTCGGCAAAAAAAAAAAAAAAAAAACCCTTTTTCTTTCGCATTCCAAATTTCCAGGCATCTCTCATAAGTACACAAAGAACGTCCGGAAAAACACATTTTCCTTTGTGATAGGAAAGAGTTGTTACGTTAATTGAATTCTCCCGTAGGAGGAGAAGGGAAGGGGGAAACACCGCGCCGGTGCAGCATCGCATTACAACGAGGAGTCTTTGCTCGCCTCGCCTTACAACAACGACGGCGAATTTCGCGAAAGCAGTTATCTCTTTCGCAATCCTCCCTACGCAATTTCATTTCGCGTATTCAGTCTTACGTAGTTGTGAAAATTTCTAAAGGACGCTCGACAAGAAGATTGGCCGGGACAAAGCAACGGGGAAGGGAACAGTTAGGCTGCCGGAGAGTTAAAAAAAAAATTGATCGAGCGAAAAGGTGGGGGGGGGGAGGGAGAGAAACGGAGGAGACGGGAGAAGGCTAACTAGTGCTGACCTTCGTTCGCTTCGCTTGTCCGGAGCAAAGCTGGGGATGGTAGTGGGTACCGAAATGCATTTATCGTTTTAGCCGAATAACGATAATAACACGCTGACTGTCGCGGCGATCACTATTACCCGTGGTAACGATACTGACATATTTCACTGTAAATTGCGACCGAGTGTATTTATGAAATTACACAGTCCCGCCAACGACGAGCCAATTAAACGATATAACGAGCATATTTGTTCAAAATTGCATTTGTTTCCCGCGACGGGAGAAAACACTAGTGTAATTCCGGGCAAAGCGAGAGAGAGAGAGAGAGAGAGAGAGAGAGAGGGGGGGAGAGAGAGATGCATTCTTCAAAATGTCCTTTAAACTTCCCTCACAAACGAGCTTTGGTTTTCATTTGTTTAATCGTCAAGGCTTGTGTGCGTCTATGCAGAATTGCAGATCGCCGCTTTCTCGGATGAGATCGAGAAAAAAGTACCACGGCGACCTTTAATTATCGCCTCATTATTTGCGTTCGGTGACCAAAAAGAAAAAAGAGATAGAAAGAATAGCAGGAAGAGAGAGAGAGAGAGAGAGAGAGAGAGAGAGAGAGAGAGAGAGAGAGAGAGAGAGACCGAGAACGTTGTTCGCAATATAATTTACTTAATTCTCTCTAGATGCACTATGGTACAAGCTAACTTACGTCTCGGGTATAACGTCCTAACGATAACTCGGTTTCCAGTGAGAGCACGTTGCGACTGGTCAGTTCCAGCAAACTTGACTATCTGATAAGGTCCCTCGTAACTAAATCGAGCCGCAGTACGATATATATACACATATATATATATGTATATATATATATATATATGTATATGTATATATATATATATATTGTATGTATGTGCGTGCACGTGCGATACCAACG
>NW_017305451.1:3034859-3035151 GCF_001594115.1 Trachymyrmex septentrionalis
ATATATATATATTGTATGTATGCGCGTTCACGTGCGATACCAACGCGGAATAATTCATCGGAACTGATCAACAATAGAGCGGCATACTACTCTCGTTCAGAAACAAATCACCTTTCGAAGGCACGGAAACCGATTTCCGATTATTCTCGCTCCTAGCAAAATGGAATATTTCATTACCGTCGCGCACAAAGTGTGCGTTATAAAGTGCACCTTGGCGCGTAACGGTGAAATTGTTGTTGATGCACACGACGTGAAATATTGGGCTTAACATCAGATTTCAACGTAAATATAT
>NW_017305451.1:3035251-3035533 GCF_001594115.1 Trachymyrmex septentrionalis
TACTGATAATATCATATGTCGCTGAATGTAAAAGTTGTTGTAGGTATTTTCAGAAAGGAGAGTGAAAAAAAAAAGGCAAGATATGCGAAAGGGAAGAAATGAAAAGAGGAAATGCGAATGAGACGGCGAGCTATTCTCATCCTCTCGACTTTTACGATACGGGAGATCGCGAGTGCAAGACGAGATGACTTTAATTCGCTTAATTACGGTAATTATTCGTTTGAGTTTCGCTGAATCCAAAGGCGAATCGCGCGACTCGATGCGCCCGAAAAAGGACGAAGA
>NW_017305451.1:3035588-3042007 GCF_001594115.1 Trachymyrmex septentrionalis
AGGGAGGGAAAAAAAACCTGAGAAACAAGAGGAAGGTTCATATCACGATTTCCTGCTAAAAATTCGATATTCGTGTCCGACGAAGTCACTGAAGGGAGGGATGCAAACATCGGCCGTGCGTAGTGACTCATTACCCTGTCACGTATGCGCATTAATCCGAGGGCAGAAGGAACCCAGCCCTTAGTGTACGCGCGCGTGTGTACGCGCACATGTACGCGTCGTGCAGTCAACGTGGCTAGACGTAATCGCTCGCGGCTGTATCGTGTCCGATGAGGCAGAGGGTTGTCCAAGCGTAGCGTAGCGCGACAAGTGAAGTAGCGGCCGGGGGGTGGCCACGAGGTGGGTGACTCAAGGGAGTAGCGCCGCTCGGCACTGTCACGCGCCCTGATGTTGTCGCATAATTATCATAGCGAAAACCTATGCATCCTAAAGTCACGTAAAATGACGTGTTTTCGTCGGTCGAGTATCACCCCACGGAGAGATTACGGCATACGGGAGAGGAGAGAGATGGAAATAATTTCCGTAACTTCCAAAAACCGATATTATATTCGCAACACGTACGGAGAACTGCCATCAGCAAATTAACAAATATATCTGCTTTCCCCACTTGTACCAAAGGGAAACCAACGTCACTCGCGAATGAATTTACGTTACGAAGAACCGACATTAGTTAATTGACACCGCTTCTGCGTTTAGTTTCAAAGAACGAACATCGCTCACGGCTAGTTTCAATCTGATAGATCCGTGTTTTTGATACTCTGTGTGATTTAAATAATAAAAAAAAAAAATTTTTTGCAACAGTTATAAAGAATTGAATTTTTGACGAGTCAATAAACGGTGCGTTTCGTGTAATTTAATTGTTTGTTTTTTTTTTATTATTTTATTTTTTTTTTTTTAACAAGCCGCTACTCGTTTGTCGATAGTGAAAGAAGATAGAAAGTAAATAAAAAGTGCGTCGTTAATTATTAGATATTGAATAGTAACAGGATACGCAGAGAGATGCGGGCTTATTTAATACTCGTTATATCCTATTTTACGCACCGTTAGATCATATTCACGCATAGCCAATTATGTACCGCAGAGAGGCAGATCTCTACTAAAATAGGGAAGAGGGGTGGGGAGAGGGGGAGGGGATCCGCTTAATCGATATTTGATCGTTGCACCGGGATGAATAACGACCGTTAGGTCGTATTTTCCTTCGTATTTCTGCAACGGGAGAGTAGTTCGCCGATAACGAGTTTCATCGTTTCATTGCACCTGGATCGCGTCTTTTGAGAGAAAGTTAATGATCTGCCTCCCCGGAGCGCCGTTGTGGTCGGATCGGATGTTTTCGGCTCATCCGGATAATATATCTGTCTTCGGTTCTTTCCGAGCATAGTAAAAAGTGCCATATGCCGGATAATCACTTTAGTTTGAGAACGGATTTTGTCTCCGAACGAGAACAATTTTTACATTATCGGTATGGTAACATTGAATATTAAAATATTCATTGTGATACGTAAGTTTTCTCTCTCTCTCTCTCTCTCTCTCTTCCGCTCTTTCTTTCCTTCATTATAAAAAAAAATTGCCAAGTTTCTTACGAGTCCCTTCTGCTTCTAACTTTACAAGTAGTTACGTTTTTTATCCTCATTATCTAAGAAGATAACGTAACTATACGGTCTCGTAATGTATTTCGATGAAATATGCATAACTAACACAATTAATGAATGCTATTATTTTGGTGTCAACATCATATTATTTGATAATGGCGCGACGGCGACGTAGCGACGTGAAATTGATTAGTCAGTTATATCAGCTTTTTGTCGATTGGCCCCGAGTAATGTACGATGATACTTATTTTCCACGTATGGTTAATAGTATTGCGTGCGCCGTGTGTTTCGTTTATCGGAACGATTTATTTCTATTACGTTTCATATTTATTAAAGCCGTAATGGTCAATTTGTATGAAAACGTTGGAAACTCGTCGAATCGAATTTGTTGAAACTGCTGTCATGCTTGCCTGGTTTCGTACGTTGTCCCGAATTTTTTAATCGCGAATGTAACATCTGAATATATTTTTTTCCCCATCAGAATGGAATTATTTAGCCATTCGTCGGATGTACGTGCTCACCTGCATAGACGTAACATCTTCGAGCGCGCAGAGTTTCCCGTTCCGCTTGTCAATGCGACGTGTCATAATCAATATTCAGAATGCACGCTAATCGAAGAGGTTCCGGCGGTAAATCAGAAACCATTCGAAGCGCGGATGTTGCGAATTGGATTCGGTTTTGGAAATTGGTTATCCAGCCGCGGCGAAAATATAGCCCGCGGCTAGGTTAATACATTGAATACATATTGATATCTTTGTATTTTATGGAAAATTCAAATGACACATATTTATTGCGTTATTATTTACTTTTTACGGAAAGAAGATTACGGTATATTCCAACGTATATTTTCTGATACGAAGCTCTCTTTGAGCGATAGACTTAAATTGATACTTTCATAAGAGAAATATTGAATTTTACTGTTCGCTGAACGATACGATTATCAATTATTATTAATAGATAATTATACAAATGATAATCATAATAATAATAATAATAATTAATTATAATTATACACAGATTTGTAAATTAACTTTCTTAATTTAAATTAGCGAGCTTCTTCGTGTATAAACGATCGGCAAAAGCTTTATGCAGTAAATCGCAGAAGCGACAGAACGTGACTTGGAATCATTTCCAAAATGATAAAGTACTCTATTTCAAAATAGGCATCACATGCTTCGCGCTCATATCGAGCTAGTAACAGATGACCGAAAGGTGTTGAACCATGGCTCTCCATGTCAGAAACTGACACTGTTCGATGCTTTCCGCTGTCCGTTATTACCCAACCTTGCTCCGTATGAATACATTATTACGTGTATTGGCAAGCAATGCGAAACATGAATTCAATAGCCTATACTCACATTTCACGCTAGATATATACCCTATTCCCTCGATTCTGAAATATTATTTATCTGTTACGAGGATTGTGATATCTGCATAACGTTATCGTTGACATTACCAATGGACCAAAATCCAAATAGTCACATTTAGCCATGAATATGGACCTATCTCGATAATAGTATGCGATCTCTCTGTTCGTATTTCATCGATTGAGACGGATATCCGGTACATTAAATCTATTGATTAACATAGTACCTTTCCTATGTGGTTAATAAGAGGGAATTAAATAGCTGTATTATCCTATTGTTGTGTGTGTGTGTGTGTGTGTATTAATATTATTATTGTTTCAATAAAATAAAGTTGTGCTTGACAATTAAAAATTGAAGAGAGTTATCACGGATAATTGTCTTTTAATCGCGGCTTATCAATCTTCGACATTACGCATATTCATATAAACGAACTTTAAATTAAGACTTCATTAAAAGAAATTCACCCAATTACCACTCAATTTATTTATATTGAAAGATTAACTTAGTTTACCAAAGTTTATTAATTAAAATTTATTTATTATTTATTATTAATTAAAATATATTTATTTCGTGTCTTTAAAGCGTGTCTTTAGAAATATTGCTTGATTTTACGAGCTAAGCAATATTTCTAGAGATACGTTCTTATATATTCGTAGTACAAAGAACGTCGATTCTCAACCCGACTGCCGATTGAGCGAGGTCCCCGAGAACGAGAAAGAAAAGATTTCTTGTTACGCTTATATGCAAGCGCACCCGAGAAAAATGAAAATACGTCACGTCGCGGTTTGACACATGCAGAAATACTAGAAAGGAGGACCACGAAATATTCGCAGAACTTTCGAGTGCACAAACGATGCAAATCTTTTCTCTTCTCCTCCCCCTCTCTCGTGTCTCTCATTTTTTTTCTTATTCTCCTCCGCTACGTGCAAAGGCGCAAATCATTCTCGGCGCCAGCTGCTGCAACACCTTGATACAATCCCAAGAAAGTCGACTGCTTCGACAAAATCGCAGTCTTATATCGACGTTACGCTCCTGCGATAGCGTCATGAAAATAGAACGAAGAACATATACATTTGCCGAAAGACACAAGGTGTCCCAGAATGCATGTTTATTACGATATATCACACAATTTCAGTATAATTCTATTTTGGTTAATAATATGTTACGAGTAAAAATAACAGTCACAAATTTCTCATCCTAAAATTTCGCAATGTTTCCTAATTTTCAGATCAAATTTTATGAGTTTTTCTGACTTTCAATAATTTAAAATATTTTCGTCCTCATTTGGAAACTGTAAAATATCTTGAGAGATAAATTTAACGTAGGAATGTAAATTACGGTTAATATTGCTGACTGCTTGCATTTAATTAATAAGTTGATATTCTAAAACAGCATATATATGATGTTTGTATATTACACTTTTTTAAAGTCAAGAATTTTTATTTTCTGGAATATTTTACAATCTTTCCTGATTTCCCTAATTTCTAATTTCGTGCAACCTTGAGATAAATTAGTTAGGAGAGTATTTGTTTTATATAAATGTACCGATTAAAATATTCACTAATAATACTATTTTATATATATAATAATAAAATAATAATAATAATAATAATAATAAGTATCATAAATATTAAATCAAATGAATTTAACGAGAAGATTTAATGTATTTAATTGATAGGCATATTTAGGCATATATGTATAATAAAATTAACGAAACCCCCACCCAATCAGTACAAAAATCTCATATAGTTATACGCGTAACTAAATAATTTCGGTAATTTGATTAAATGTTTTTTTATCAGTATAAGTTACGTTATATTTGAACAATGTCTTTTAAAGATCAATTGGAGCAGACGCTATTTACATAAAAATTCCGATATTTGTTATTTAATAAAAATTCCGATATTCGCTATTAGCTTGTCGATATCAATTGTTCTATTCACAAAAATCGAAAGACTAAAATCAGTTAAATTTTGAAAATCAATAGCTAATAAATCGGCGCGCGTGTAATAACTGGCAACTGTGATCACTTACATAAGTCAAAAACCATTGCGACCTCGACATTTACATATTGGAATTTCCAACTGCGATTAATCTCCTGAGTCATTAAAGCATTTTTTACGATTTTCGCGGTGCGGCCTGTATGAAAGGGCTGACTGGAAGAATCGAAGTAGCCGTGCGGTATACTCCGTGGTTCGACACAGGACGCCGATGAGCGTTGAATGGTAAACGGCGGCGGCGGGCCATCCATTCCGAAACTCCGGCAATTCCTGAAAACGAAACTTTCCGGCGGAACCGTTCGATGCTAATGGCGGAACAATGGCCGCAAAAACAATTGGATAACTCGACCGCGGGGGCGGGAACCTTCGTAGCCCCGTACGTGGTTGTTTGCGGGATCGCCAACCCCCCAAAATCGACCGACCCGTTCTCGTCATTCGTCGAAATTCAGCAATCGCGCAAAATGAGAGAAGACGAACATATTAAATCGTCACGTATGAACATTTGGCGAAGCCAAGCACGCCGAATATCCGCTACTTTTGCAGTTTCATAGCGTCATCATTGTCGTATTTTATATATGATTTAAGGAAAGAAAAAAATAATCAACTTTCTCACATTAAAAAAAGAGTTTGGTAATAATTATTAAAATGTTTAGTGAAATAAAATACCAATTAAAAATGTTTGATTAATATAATTCAAAATTATATTTTACTTTTCTAAATATTTAGTAATCAATAATAACTATTTAGTAGCTACATTTGGTAGCTACTATAAAAGTCTTTTTTCAATGTACAACATGAAGCATACAGAAAAATACATATTGTATGTAAGTAATAATTACTTGTTTCAAGTATTTCAAAAGTTCATAAGTTCAAAATATTTTCGAAATCCCAATAAGTTTAATATTTCAATCAAGATGATTAAATTAGAACAAATTCAATTTGCTTATTACATAAAGTCGCTTTTTCGATCAATTTTGTAATATTCTTTAAAGAAATAAATTCTTATTTTAAATACATAACGATGAGTTTTTCTAAAATTTGCAATAAATATATTTTAAGATTATAAAAAAAATATTCTTTGATAAAAGGCAACCTTTATTTGAAAAAGGAAAATAAATTGAAATAATTATACTTTTCTTAATAATAGAATGATATTTTTCTATATGTACTTTTATATAAGGATAAACCATGGATCTACAAGTACAATAAAATCTTTCAAGGTTCAGTCTTCGTTCACAACGCACATGTTCAATTAGGTATCGTAATTGTAGTCGACAAATTCTTTTCAGCCTATGGCGACACGACAATCGCCGGCGCCTTATTTCGAGATGCACCACGGAATTTCGAGCGTCCGCAGCACGCGATGCCACTCTTCAGGATCCAACCGCAGCAGCGCAGAGTAATGTAACGAGAGATAGAGAGAGAGAGAGAGAGAGAGAGAGAGAGAGAGGGGGGGGAGAGGG
>NW_017305451.1:3042107-3050511 GCF_001594115.1 Trachymyrmex septentrionalis
GGGAGAGAGGAGGGGAGGGGGGAGGGAGGGAGAGAGAGAGAGAAGTAAACGTCTTTCGCAAGCTCGACTACTACTTGTCACAATGGTACAATTAGTTCACGTTCAATTCACCAGTTCGCTCGGATCGAAATTGCGCCGCACTGCGCCGCCGCATCGCCGAGCATCGCCGACGGCGGCTTAATAATGGAATTGACAGAACGACTCACTTTCGATTCTATTAGCAACTACCTCACGATCTAAATGGTCACCACCGTCGGCCACCGTCGATGGCTATTAATCGTCGGTATATCGATCAGCTGGCGCAGCAACGGTGGTAGTGAACGATTTGCGTAACGCTTAACAGCAAATTTGTTCTGACCGCTAAAGTGTTAGAGAAATAATTTCGATGATTCGTTGACGGTAATTAATGTTTCGCAACTCGAACGAAAATTATCCACGATTCTATCGGAGGATATGAATTGATGTCGAACTCGAGTGACGATGTAAACCATTGCTGATGCCGCGGTTTCATACGCCGCGGTGTCAATTCAGATGCGTTCGATCGAACGAAAATCGTATAACGCGGTATCGACAGGTATACCTGTCTAAGTTTCTACGAGCTGGAAACTTACGAAATAACGCAACATTCGAGAACTGCAAGCACGAATGTACGTATCTCACGTATTGTGCTTACTGAATAGCAGTTTGTCGTAAAAATACGAACTGGAAACTTACGAAATAACGTAACGTTCAAGAACGAAAAGTACGAAAGTACGTAACTCACGTATTGCGCTTACTGAATAACAGTTTGTCGTAAAAATGAGATGCTAAAGTTTTCAATTATAATTACGGTAAATTAATATACCAGTTAATGGATAGTTATCTCCCCCCTCCCCCCTCCCCCCCCTAATTCTATTTACCCAATTATTATTGAATGAAATGAAAAACATTTTAAATATTGAACTTTCAACGATAAGTACGACTCTAAATAAATTCGTTTACAAAAATTTAATAAGATGAATTTATTAGAGTCATAAATATCATTAAAAGCTTAATATAATATAATATTTAAGATTCGTGTAATTTTGTCCAATAATTGGATCATGCTCACTAATAGGTACACCTTATTTAAAAAAAAGTATTTTTCGATCTGAACCTTTCTACCGAGAATCGAATCTCTTCTACGACTTCATAAGCTGACGTTCTATCGTTTGGTTACACCCGGTAGAAAACGTCGTAGCTTCGTCGTAGCTGTACCAATTTATTAACTTGCAGATCTTTACATTTATGATCTTACATTTATGACCGTTATTTATAGCCACTATTACATATGTAGGTACATACTTATAGACACATTTTCAAATTCACGTGGTATGTTTCCCCGGGTACCAGCGTGTCGTATCGGCGAAACACGCGGTATGAATTGCGAGTTCTTTATGACTACGACTTTCGTCGCTCCCATTCTCTTCGACGACAACGTATCCTGCCTGCCGTTTTCCGATCTACCCTCGCAGCCTCGCATCACACACATATTGCCCCTTTTCGACATTTCCTATTCGGTTTATTTATTGTCCTGTGCAGGGATTTATTTTATAAAGCCCTCATCTTTCCTCCCTATATTTTTAATGGCCTCCTTGGCCGGTATTCATAGACGGATCTTATATTTAAGACCGTCTTAAATCTACAGTCATAAGTCGATCACAGAGTGCAGGTATCAGCGTCTTAAGACATTACTTAAGACAATCTTGAAATAAGAACTGATTATAAATACTGTGAGACAATGTATAAGACAATTATATGATATTATACACTGTGTGTGTGTGTGTGTGTGTGTGTGTGTGTGTGTGTGTGTGTGTGTGTGTGTGTGTGTACAAAAAGAACTGCTGAAATATCTAAAAATTCAGACAGAGATATAGATTTGAAAATAATTTCGTTAGACTATCAAAATATATTACGTAGAAAATTCAAGCATAATGAGGAATATTGCAAGAACTTTTGACATTTCAGCAGTTTGAACATAATTATTTTGATAGTTCCAATAAAATTATTTTCAGATGTATCTAGCTTTGAAAAACGCGTAGATATTTTAGTAAAACTGTTCTTTTCATGTGCAAAATAAGCTTTTGCTCTTGTTAACAAGGCAAAAAAATTTGTTCATATATAAAATGTGGAATTTACTTTTATTTAAAAGCAAATAAATGAACAAAAAATAAGTATAATTTTTCTAATTAAATATTTCAACGTGCAACATGTCTGCCTTTTACCTGCTGGACAAATATTTACATTTAATATCTCGATCGCGCAAATATGTAATAACGATCAACATAGGATCTTTAAAAGAAAGTTTATCATATAATTTATTCTCTTTCCAACGTATACTTGACGTATAAAATGTTTGCGATTTAATTTAAACGTGAATTTTAAAAGAAAATTCGACACGGGCCACCATTTGTCCCGACACAGCTCTAATTATAGAGCGTGCTCGGATTAATTAGAACTTACTTCCTTCCTGGAGAAAGTACTTCCGCTGATGCCGTGCTAAAATAAAATCTCGCTCGAAAGGGGTCCCTTAACGAGAAGAATTCACGAGCTTTTAAATTCGGTCGAGTAACATGGAGCGGGATGTAGTCGGCCATTAAACTCCTTCCGAAAAATGCCGTTTCAACAGGCGGCAAAAAGATATTCCAGAGGACTGATTTTCGCCATAGGAATAAAATCGCATATATATCTTTAGAGAAGGGATCGCTAAAAGCGACGAGCAGGGAAGAAAGGAGGATTTTATCGCTCGGTAGAGAGACGACAGTAGCTTCTTCGCGAGTCGACGAGTCGCTATCGTTAGCCTGAAGAATGTCGGCGCGACGCTGAATCGTCGCCTCAAAGTAATTTTAGGCCACCCTTCCTATCCGCGTTTAGACTTGCCCTCGTCTGGGTCTCCTTTCCCCAATCCTCTACATCCGGCGCGAATCCGGATACGTGGCGCGCGCGCGCGCGCACACACGTACGAAAATCGGCTCGTGTGTTTTCCTTCGCGCGAGACTCGAGGAGGAGAGAGCGAGAGAGAAAAATCCTCGGCGCGCTCCAGCTTTTATTTCACACGACTTCCACCGAAGTCCTACGCGGGCGACGACGAGCTATTCTTAGTTACCGGAGGACGTGCCGGCGCGGCGACAAAAGACAGATTCCAACAGCCGGCAATGAACTCCCTAAAAGGCGAGGAGGAGCCGTAAAAGAAGGGCACATAACACACGACGTGCAACGTGGGGTCGCGTTACCTGGGGTATTTACGAGGTGGGGAAAGAAAGAGGGTTACGTCGTGTGTCGATTGTCGTCGAGCAACATATCTCTCGGAGAATTCCAACTACCCGGTTTTTCTGTAGATCCGACGATTACGCGTGTAAATGGAGATAGTGAAAAAGGAATATAGTTGTCGGATCACGAAATGAGAGCATTGTAACATAACGTAATAGAATGCTAAGATTATTTTTACGTTAGTCAATTGATCGCAGCATTAAATTTGAATTTTTCTAATCATATTTTGCGAATCGTGCGAAATCATTGCGAATGCTGAAATCATTATTCTTATAATCGAATCAATCGATGGCAGTATATTAAATTTGAATCTTTCCGATTATATTTTTATGCTGTTTTTAGTAAATTGTTGTAGAAAGAGAGAACGATCTTAAACAGGAGGAAAAGCAGACAGCGCAGCGAAACTTGGAAATGCATCTCGCGATAAGGCGTATAATTTGAATATTGCAACGAAAGTCGAGTTTTTTCGCTTACATTATTTATGAACTAAAGCAAGCTGAACTAAGTTTCCGGCATAAGAATATACGAAAAAAATTGGATTTCTTTGTAATATATAATTTATATTTTCTACGAACCGTTTTTCTTTAGGATAAAAGTAACGCATCACGAGTCGAATCCTCAGTGACGTAAGTTAAATATCCAAAGAACAATACTATGTTTGAAGAACTACATCGAATTATATAACAAAGAAATGGATAAGTAATCTAAATCTAAATCTGCAGCAGCTCCAACGGTAAGAGAAATCGCTTGCGTTCAAGCCAATGGCGCAAAAGTGCTCTTAAACAGAGCTGCAATTTAAAGTTTGCAGATAGTTGTCGAGAATACTTGAAGCTTTTCTAATTGGGATAGTTATAGTCAAGCGCCTCTATTATACAATACCTCATTTTTAATTTTGCAACGACAAATTCATTTACGCGAATGATAAAATCAGACGCTTATACAATATATGAAAATAGGAATTACATTAAATTTATGTTTATCCGATAAGCGATATAACGCACTCCTTAATTTTAATCAGTTAAATAAGACTTAATAAACTGCATGAAGCTCTCACATTGATTTCACGTCGTGCTCACAACTTCGCCGCGTTCACAAACTTCGTCGTGCAAAAATTCGATCCCTCGAACCATCCAATAGCGTGTCACACGACATGAGTAACATCCATTTGCTGATTAAACCTCACGTACGTGAATAAATCTACGCCGAAACTTAGCTTCGTAGCCGCGAGTTGTCGTTCCCAAATAGAAGGGAAGCGATCCTCATTAGCGAAAATGACTCATGGCCATTATTGCGTGAAGCTACTATAATTATTTACGATATACGCAACGCGTCCGGTCTTCCTTCTTTGAGAACTCGAGATACTACGAGGTTTTACCTCGATAGATCGCTCGAAAGAGAAGCGAGTCCCGCAAACGCTTCCGCCACCAGATCCTCCTTTGATAAACGATCAAGCTCGAAACGGGGGGACGAGGATCGGTCCCCCCGGTTTTCCTCTACGATGCGCGCGATGGGGAAGATCGTACGGGGAACAACCGCATGAGAGCCACTGATCCGCTCGACCGTTCCTCGCGTGATAAACGATCCAGCTGCATCAGCGATACCACCGTGATCTCAGACGGAGAAACGGAGCGGATTACGATCGCTAATCGGTTTTGATGTACGATAAATCGTGCCTCCGCCCTACTTACTTTGCAGATTTTATCTCCGCCCGGATTTTTCCGGAAAAGCGGGGGATCGATACCGGCTATATGTAATAAGCGCACGAACCAAATCGAGCAACATCAACGTTCAACTCGAATTAGAATATCTTTTGTAATAATACGTGTAGAAACGAGAGGAATTGTGTCAGTACTGCGATAAATGTTGCGACTATGATTTAATTCGCTCTGATCAAATAATTTTTAGACATTAAATATCTACCATAGCAATTCTGATATATGAACTGAACGATGAACCCTAGCATTTACGTCCTACATTTCAAGTTTGTTGAGTAATTTACAATCGATTCGCAACAAAAATTATGCTACATTTTATTCACAATTTTTTAACATAGAGGTTCTACGTTAAAGCATAACGTAGAGGTTTTAATTTCAGTAACATAAAAGTTAACTTTTTTTTACATAAAGGATAATTAAATATTAAACGAGAATTCTTTTCATGTACAGTCCACTTAAAATTCAAAATAGAAATTAAAAAAATTTTTATTCTGTTTCATAACTTGAAAGATAACATGATTCAAATTCCATATAGAGGAAAATACATGAGAACGCAATTTTTATTTCGCTAAGAGCATTCTGAAAATAATTTTTAATTAATTAAAGTCAATTCAATTTTTTCTCAATCAGACACAATTAAGTGTGGAAGAGGAGCAATTCATCCTTCTCAATTATACACGAAAGACACAATGGTACTGAAGAAGACGTGAGAGCCACTGATAGGAGGCATCGGGCCGTTTGTACACTCCCGCGGCAATATTAAATGGCGGAGGCACAGTCAATGACTCCTCCTAGGAAGCTGAGAGACGCAAAAACTTGGAGGAATCGAAGCAATCGGTGAACCCGCTGTTTGGCGTCGTTAAGCTCGAATCGTTCTATCATAAACCGTATGCTAAATCGAGCGATGAAAAAAGCGCTCGGCGGCGCGGACTCTAATCGGTCGACAAAACGTAAATTATTCCGCATTCCGCGTACAGAATATTACAATTTCGTATCGCATATCCTCCCTGTGTGCTATTCAAAAGCACACATGTAATTAATATATAACATAATATATATAACACATATATGTATATCCGACTGATGAATTACGTGGTGTTAAAGTGACAGTTTAACGGGGCCGAAATGATTTGTACACGTCAGAAGATATCGTAATAATATCAACGAAAGCAAAGGCGTGTATCTACATTCAAGCGGGGATCCTTTGTTATTACATCCCGCATTAGAAACGAGGCTTCCACTTCTGCAATCTTCCTTCGAACTACACGGTTTGGCCGGCGCCGGCAGTATTACATCCTGCGGCAAATTGACCGCGTCGCGACAAGATATAGAGAAAGATGGGACAAAAATGGGGTAGTTAATGTCGTAAAAGAAAGCAAAATAAATTTCGAAAGATTTATTATATTTTACGCAACGTTAATACGCTTAATTTTTAACCGCGTAAATTTTTTAGACTCTAATTATTGAAAAAGATAACACTCTTGAATTCGTCATATCGTGAGCAAACTTCATTGGAAAAGAAAAAAAAAAAAATCGATTCTCACTTTAGATAATCATCTTCACTGCCATCCTTAGCGCGAATTATACAGCAAAACCGATGAGACTAAATATTTTATTCAATATCTCCTTTAACCCTCGTATATCTTCTTTCGATTCAAAGTATCTTCTGAAATACATCCATTTATAGATTAAAATGTGGGTTACCCTGTATATATGAATATCGGAAGCACATTTCTGTCGTACCACGGATAGGGATTGATGGAAAAAGAGAAGCAATCGTTTGGCGATATCAAGAGACAAACTATAGCGAGCGGTAAACGCGGAGCATGAATATTTAAGCTGATTATTTTGCAGTTATTCATCGGTTAAGTTCCAAACGAGCCCGGTGGCAACTTAGTTACGGAGCCGCAGTTAAGAACTTTACCGGGGCGACGTCCCGCACTACGTCGCTTTCCGCTCTCCGTCTCCATTTTGCACCTTCCGTCGTCCGCGCTACGATTTAATTTATTGCGAGCGATCTAATTTCACGGCGACATTATAGCCCGACCGCATTAGTTGCAGAACGATCGTTAGCCGATCGTGGAATTTCCATCTTCGTGGAAGAAATAACAGCTAGGCGTTTACTTTGCGCGACGACGGTATTTCGCAATAAACCTGCAAACGTGAGCGATATAAATAAAATGATAATTTTACCTCTCTAAAAACTCTGTACTTGATAATGAATTTTAATAGAGTTAAGCTAAATCGCTATATCGATCGATAATTTTATCTCTGCAAAAATTTAACTTAATAATACACTTTAATAAAGTTAATTTAAATCATTATACACATCGATGTGTGAATATGAAGAAGTTAAATTATAGATTATCCGTTAGCGAATAGCAGTGAATATAAGCGATTAGCGTGCAAAACACGTAGGTGTTTCGAATCTTTTCACCGGTACTCTTGAATTTTCCAGGACTTCGAGTCGACGGCTCAAAGTGAATTCAAGAGTGCGATAATCGAAAAAGTTGACGGTCACTGTATCAGACGTTACCGTTGCAGTCGGAGAGATAGAAGATCGAGAGACGAAATGCATTCGAGACACATCGAGACTAAGTTGAAACGGCAGGAACCAAAGTTTCGAGTCTCGGTCCACAGAGTCTCTTTCCCCTTTGAGCTGCAGAATTACCCAGCGACTACATCGAAGATGTGTAAACGCAAATTTTCAAGCTGCTACAGTAGACCAAACTCGGCTTGATATCAATGGTACCATCTGCTTTGAGTATCACGCTATGGGTTCATCTCTGCGTATCTGAGTTTATTCGTGCAATATGTTCCGGCTTTCCTACATTATTCACAGGTTGTATTTACGGAGATGGGAAGAGTGAAAAAGAAAAAGAAAAGGTTGCGTAAGATATAGTTTTTAAAGCGACGCATTTCGTAACGTTCAACTTCGATGCCGATTTAAGAATTTTGAGCGAATTATTAATGTCACCTTAATTTATGTTTCCTACAAACACTATGGATTTGGACTATACTATTGCATTCCGCAAATGCAATGAAAATGGCTTGTGCACCGCTATTCGTCCATACATCGCGAATATCGCGTCGGCCTTACATTCATCTCGATGCAGCAATTGCATAACGATCTATGTCCGCCCCCCCCCCCCCCCCACCCATCCCCCCCGTATCACCTCGCCACTCCATTTTCACACGTAACATTGTTATTGCTACGCGCGACGATGGCATACCGGAGCGTAATTTCTCCCCTTCGATCTTCGCTGTATTCCAACGCATTTCAAGATACATTACACCTGCGGAATCCGAATGTATTCAAAACGCGATACATCTCCGCAAATACTCTATCTCCATATTATCTCTTTCTATATCTGTCACTTGAATTGGATATGATTTCTGTT
>NW_017305451.1:3050611-3070456 GCF_001594115.1 Trachymyrmex septentrionalis
ATGTGCCAAGTAATGAAATCGAATATAAAATTCTTTTAGCATTTTGCAAAGTAAAGGTCCTTCTTTAATTCTTTGCTGACTTTCTAACAATAGCTTGAAAGAAACTGTTCTGCTTTGCAGAGACGAGGAAAGATTTAAAGAAGTACTTTTGAAATTGCTTCCAGACAGTGATCTTATATTTAACAATTTACGTATTATTTTACTATTACTGTCTATAATAAGATATATTAATTAAAGAACAATAAATACTTTTTCTCTTTAAGATTTTCAAATCATACTTTTTAAGTTTTCTAAAATAAGGTTTGTAATTTATAAACATATACATTAAAAATATCTCACTATATTTGTTACATTGTTAGCGAGAAAATAATAAATATATATTCTAAAAAAAAAAAAGAAAAAAACTAGAATGCATTCCGAATAATGAGTTTGAAAATATATTCTCGCAAATTAACACACGCGAGGTTATTTTCGCATTTTTAAATGAAAAAAATCCCGAATGGAAAAATATTTCTATAAAATTGCACAAAGAAAAGGATATTGTATAATAATATTCCACGTTTCGCTAAATTATTAACGCGCAGGGTTCAGAGATCCTAATTAGCGAAAAAAAAAAAAAGAATTTTACTCTTCAGCAAACGAAGCCGTAAGTCTTAGACTTCGGTCATTGCTTTGTTCAGAATAACCAACGGCATTGAATATAAACGCGAGGCCCGAGCGCTAACTACATACTAGTATATTCGCACGTTGTCGATCTGTCCTGCTTTTCTGATCAAAACTTTTAAGCCATTTCTCTTTGCGTCATTCTGATTTTTATCCAAAAGTAGCACACGCTGCCTGTAATAACTGCGTAGAGAGAATAGATAGAGACAAGCGTAATTCCTCGCTCCAACAAAGACAGAGAGACAGAGAGAGAGAGAGAGAGAGAGAGAGAGAGAGAGAGAGAAGTTGCATCCCGATATTTATTCATCCAGTAGCATCGCTTTGCTGGCTGACTACGGTCTACTGTTTGTCACCCGGGTCCTCTCTCGCTCTGGCATTGTGTTCTTTCTTCCCCGTTCTTCTCTCGCCTATGTCTTCCGCTTCCTATCTCCCTCTACCTCTCGCTTCCAAATTTTGCCATGTCTCCCATACGACCCATACACCCCCGTTCATCCCATTGTCAACGGAATACTACTTCTCCATCTTCGTCGCTTTTCTCTCCCTCTCTTCGCGTCCGCATTTCTCTTTAAGCATATATATCCCTTTTCTACCTCGTTTCTCCTCTCCGATCCTCCGCAGGCTTCTGTGATCTTGCTTGCAGTCCCTTTATCTCTTCACGTCGTCCGTTTACGTTTCTAAGCGCACGGGCTACGGGCCGCTTCACTCCAATTCTCATGTATTTTTGGATGTAGCGCGTCGTGGAAAACGTGGTTCAACGACCCCCTTAGTTTCCGGACCAGAACGTGCCTACGTACGCGACCGCGCATCGACGAGAGAAATGTGGAAAATTGTGATTGATCGTCGTCGTACGTCGTACGAGTACTCGACGACACTACGGCGATTCTCCTAACGAGCCCTCAATATGCTTTCGGTTCCTTCTGCTTTACGGCCCGAGAAACGGTCCCTCGACCAAATGGCGCGAAGTGCATTGGAGTATATGCACGTCGATAGTTCCACCATCAGAATGTGCGGTCGAAAGTGCTCGTGTTCCAATTGTTTTCACAGTTCCTCGCGAATGGTGCTCGTGATGATGTATAATAAATAACATTTTTTTCTCTCTCTCAAATCTCACATTATATCAAAAAAATCCCGCACTCATCAATTATTTTCAAATCTTTTTTTAAAGATTAATTAAAATCAGAAATTCTATTATAAAAATGTCAAGACGGCAGCTTTTAATTTATAAATCGATTAAGTTATTTAACATTAAATTGTATAACTTATATATAATATTAGAAGTTACGCATTTGTTAAGTATTCTTAAATAATTAACTATCTAATGTAATGTTTTTTAATCAGTTTTGAGATAATCTGTATATAACGAATTTTAATGTGCGATAGAAATACTATGTCTAATTTCGTTTCATTTCAAGTAAAAAACCAATTAATAAACATGAACCTCATCAATAAATATAAATGGATGGGTTATTAAAGATTAGTATAAATGCGATGAGAGTTATTAGAATAATTGCGATTGAGCATTTTATCTATTTCTTATTGTTTTAAATATTTGAGAGCTTGTTTTACAAATTATGAGATAATCCCATAATTAATATCCTGTTGCACGATATAGCAAAATATCTCGATAAATGATGAAATTAGTAAACGATGCATCGATAATAAACTGTTTATAACTGTTCATAACTGCCTTTCTATTGTATCGTTATACGCGCAACAAATTGATTGATGATTATATAAATGTATACTAGCCTTGTATTAGCCCATCCATTTGAAGACAATGGATCTACGAGATGTTATATTTATTTTTCTCCTGCTCTCTCTCTCTCTCTCTCTCTCTCTCTCTCTCTCTCTCTCTCTCTCTCTCAATACATATACGAGTATCTATGTACTGTCTGTTCTATATATTTGATCCATTGCCTTGAATTAAGATAAAAGATAATATAATATTCACCGATACGATGCACAGCAGCGGAGTTGTAGATTACGTTGCAAACTACGTTGAACTGTAACATAAAGATAACATACAAGTTATAATAGCACTCAATTATAAGTCTAGGGATGGGAAGTAAGTAACGTCGCTACTTTTATCGTTACTTTTCATAATAACAATTTAGTAATGACGCTGCAATTTTTATGACGGTAACGGTAACTAATTAAAAGCTACGTTTAAGAAAATTACTTTTGAAAAGTAACTTGTTATTATTATGTGTTATTAAAAAAAGTAACACTTATTACTTGTACCTCTAAGTTAAACTCGTTACAAATAACAAGTTACTTTTATTTTCAATAAATAAGTTACCTTTCAAAAGTGACTGACCAACTGACCAGTTTTGATTTTTAATTAGTTATCGTTACCGCCGTAAAAAATTACAACGTTATTACCAAATTGTTATTATAAAAAATAACAATAGAAGTAACGGGGTTATTTACTTCCTAAGGACCTGATATTTAAACTTCAAATAAATAAATAAATAGTTATTGCACGCATTCTTTTTTTATTTCTTCAAATAGTTATTGAAATAATGACAGTTTTCCAAAAAATATTCTTTTTAACTTTTAATTTTTTCTTAAACTTTTATAAGATTTCGAAAGATGGAAGTGTGTTCTGTAATAATAACATGATTAAATTATCCAAATAAAAACTATTGAAATAGAGGCTATAAACCAGTCATATCGCAAGATAAGAAATACTCGTACTTGTATAAAATAAAAAAATTATTCACCTTAAGGTTGCTTCGTTCGGTGACTCTTCTTTCGAGTCTCCTCATCCTCTCAGATTTCTTCATTGCACTCGCTCACTCGCGGAAACACTGTCAATTATAATTGTGCAGTAATTATACAACAGAATAAAACGACACTCCCGATGTTAATCGTATGTCACACTTCACGATGCAAGATAAAAGAAGGAAAGTAAGAAAACTATGAGGTGCGTTCGATACCTGCGGTGTCTTGGAAATTAATGATGTATGAAGTTCAAGATAGAGAGGCAATCGAAAAATCAGTCAACTATATCATTTAACGACGCTACACTGTTATTGTTAAAAAAACAATGCACTCTCGCAATTTACAATGCAATTATTATCCCGTATTGCGAGCACGGCTACTACCTTTCGCCTAGTATTCCGTCGAAGATTGACCACCATGCAGCCGAAGATCGATAACTACCGAAATTGCCAGAATTGCCGAAATTGCCGAAACTGAAACTATCTCGAAGTGCTCTCTTTAAAAAAAAGACCAGGTCAGATATAGAGATTGCCACAATCTTGCTAGAGATTGCTATTATCAAATTTTGTACTGTTTTGCAGTGCAAAATTTGCGGTCTCTAAAAAAAAAAGAAAGTCATGATAAATTGAACCTTCTTGTTGAAGATATCTTTTCAAGAAAAATCAACGCACATACTTAAAAAATTTTGAGCGCTTAGCTACCGGAGATTTTTTTTACGCGCCGGAGAGCCGGAAATTTAATAAAAGAGCCGGACTATCCGGCGAAAAATCGAAGAGGTGACAACCGTGATTGCGAGCTAAGTGAATGTAGGAGATAAAAGATTAAAGATGAACTTGCGCGTGAATTAAATCGATTGATTCCCAAAAATACTCGTCTTACAATATTAATGTATAAGAAACGCCGAAGGGTAAGGTAATTTGAAATAAATCTCTCTCTTTCTAAAGTATCGAGTTGAAAATAGATGCTGATAGAGTCGAAAGGAGGAACTGATATGCTCAATTCACAAATAGAATTTTGTATGACTCAATTCTTTCTATACTGAAAGAAAAATATCGAAGTCTTTGCAAAGCAAATGCTACTTATTACGTTTCCTTCGATATTTATTACTTATGAAACAATTTGATTGTGATAACAGAATATACATTTCTGTGAAACATATCTCATTAATTGTAAAAAAAAAAAAAACAAAAACGAAATAGATGGCTAGAAATAAAATTTTATTTCGCCGTATTTCAATACAACGATTTATTCCAATGAAATAATTAATATATATTTCTCACAAATAAATTTTTAAGTATCTTTTTCTCAGTGTATAACGGAACATGCAGAGATGCAAAGATCAAAGAACGCGCTACCTATTCTTCTGCATATAATTTTACACGGAATAGCATGAAATTGATTGATTACGAAAAACGATAGTTGAATAACGCGAACACCAGTCGCAAGATATATAATCATACAGAATGATACTCAGAAATTATTTTGCGAAAAGACCGTTCGACGTCTCTGCGAGTACTTGTCGCGACTACGTCTTGAGAGAAAACAAGATTCCGCTATTGCCATTGCCTGCTGCACGACTGGAATCACGCCTCGCGCGAACGTAAACAAAGCAAAACAACGATGCACCGTAAACTGTCGAGCGCTCTGTAACAGCTATTACGAATATATTTAACGTATTACCGAGTAAGTCGCGAATGTTAATTGATCGCACAAACTGGTACTAATTATTCATTCGTAAGGAATGATCGCTTTTCGAGAAATAGTCCGCTGATTGCGGAGTATTTTCGTACCGCTATTTTTCTGCTGAATCTTGTCGTGCAAGTGAAATAGTTGTAACTACAAATAAAAAATGCAGCGAATACTGTACATCGCGAAAAACGAGCATCGAATAACGAGAGCCGTGTGTGATGTTTAAATTTATTACATTTAATAAATTCATGATATATATATGTATGTACATAAAAAATATTATAGCATGTAAAATAATAACATTTCAAGAATAATTTTACGCGGATTGAATTCTCTACCCGTTTTTTTTTTTAAAGTAGGAAATATTTAATACAATAACAGTATCGATATATTTTTTTGTTTAACAAATTTATCTCAAAACTTTTTTATAGGATTTGACAAATAAATAAAAATTGATTTCTATTTTTATTTAAAATGTATTAAAAGTAATTTCAATAAATACTAATATTCGAGGGGGAGGAAAAGAGTTGATAATAACATATAAAAAAGTGAATAATTTTTTATTCCATTATTGCCTGATACTTTTTAGGCTTTCTTTCCCTCTCAGATTTTATTGCCGCACTCGCTTACGAAAATACCGTTAATTACGATTGTGCATGAATCATTATAGAATACGATACAATCGTATGGATCTTTCCACGACATTCCCGAAATTAATCACGCGTGATATTTTATTACGCTCGATGGATCATCCGAAAATATACAATTGAAATTCAGTATTGCACACGTAATAAATACGGAACACATAAATCTCGCGAGAAACATAGCTATTATTAATAAACGAATAATTGTTAATTATCAAGGCTTTCTGTAACTTGAATCGTATAATTCAATGATTCGTGAATTACTCCCTGCTCGATCTGACAATGATGCGGCAAATTACGTTTAATTAAGCGGAAAATTCAACACGCGAAGCGAGATATATCCGAACGAGATATATCGTCGAAGAAGTAATAATTGCCTGTAAATGTCACAACGAAATTTATGATTCCCGTATCCGTACAATGCCAGTTTAGAGAAATTAAGTATCTACTTCGAAAGAGCTTCGATTACAAAACTTGGGATGTAATTGCGAGAGTCAATCAATCTCAAATACTGACAATCGACAATTATTTTGGGAACAATCGCGAGCTGAGCAATAATTCGTGTTTGCTCGTGCGGTATACAGGCTTACCGTTGCATAGACTGAATCACCTTGTTTACGGTTAAGCGCGAGATTTGAGCGGAGACGCGAGCCGCTTCGTGTACTGTTGTTTCATTATCCTACGAGACGTGGTAGTGGCAGGTACAGCGAAACACTAAATGCACGATCTTTCGTTACGAATAATTTGTCAGTACCATCTCGCTATTAGACAATTGTCACGATTTATTTCAAAACGCGTTAAATATTTCAAAGCGACGGAATAAATTCACTCCACTGGTTAGATATAAATGGAGCAATGTAATAACCCAATCGTTGGAATTAAATAACGTTTCGTTATTTTTAATTTCCATGTGTGAAAAATGTAATTCAATTCATTTTTGTGGTTAGTTTCAAAGTAAGTGATGTACATATTAACGTATTGCATTTAGTAAAAAATAAACTAAATTGGAGTCAAATTTCATATATTTTCTCTTGAATTAAATTATTTAACTCTATTGTTTTAAGTGAATGGAAAACATATTAAATAGAGGAGCAATGGCGACTTACAGAAATGATTGAAAATAATTCAAATTACAATTTGACATTATAAATTTCACACTGTAATCTCGTCATTTGAGGTTCGTTATAAAATATAATATAAATTAGGAATATTACATGTAAATTTTTTATATTTTTACATTCAAACAATAATACTTGAGCAAAGCGATACAAACTGTCCCATAAATCACCGCATTATTTCTCGCGAAATGCGATCGTCTTTTACGAATAAATATCTACACGGAGAGGATTTTCTTTTAAAATTTACCCTGAAAATATGGTAATTGTAGTACAATACAAAATACTTTAAAGATTTTTACTGTTGATGTACTTCAGTAAAATTAATCAAACTTATTTTATACTTTATTGCAGTTTTATTCATGAGAGAGATTTACATTAAAATTCTTCGAAATATAATGTTGTCCCGACGACTATCATATTTTCAGGGTAAATTCTAAAAAAAATTCTCTCCGTGTATAATCGACTTATGCAATTGATGTATTCACGATTTATTTTGTAAATACGTTAAATATTATAACAGCTGTCAAAGTGCTCAGCGACGTATGGCGACGTTGTGTTTCACGGATAGTTGTTTACCTTTGCGCGGCTAAACTTGAGCCAAGAGACAGCGATGAGATTATAATGTTTATTGTCCCTAAATTGCTGTAGCGACAAGTACTTCGCGAAGAACGCGATCTTTCCTTACAAACGTTCGCTATGAATTTAACAATTGTTAGTAGATATACTCAATTAATAAGTTCAAAATAATCAACTCTAAATGTGTGATCTTTTGTTATAAATTTTGTTATAAATGTCAGTACCAACCCACGCGACTAAATAAATTGTCAATAATTTATTTCATACAAAAAAAAAACGATTTTATATTTACAAATTTAGGTAAATACAGGTTTGAAAATAATTTTGTTGTACCATTAAAATAATTACGTAGAAAATTCAAGCATGATGGGTAATGTTGCAAAAAGTTTTAACGTTTTAGTAATCAATTTCAGCTTACATAATTATTTTGATAGTCCCTGGATAGTAACCAACACAATTATTTTTAGATCTTTATCTAACTAAATTTAAATACTTCAGCAAAACAATTTTTCCCAACAATGTAGCGCAACACGTATTTCGAGGTGATGACATTATAAATTCATTAGCACGTGGATCTCATAATCAATTTCGACGCTCGTTTTATTATAAAAATTTATGCTATTGTCGAATACGTACATTTTAAGGTATAAATTTTCATCTTGCGTTCAAATTACAAGAATTGAATGAGCAGCGCGAATTCTTCCGCGAATCGTTACGTTACCTCTCGATCGTTCCAACACAATCGTTCGTTACGAATAATCTATAACCACAGTCCGCCCGATCGATCAACGTTCATAATTTACTCGGTAAATATATTAAATATTTTGGTAATCCGTTACAGAACCGCTCGGCAGCGTATGGCGTGTAATTGTATTTCAAGCTTGTATTTACGTTCGCGCCGCAAGATTCGAGCCAGCAGCTAGCACCGTAATGTTATTACACTTATTACCTTTCGAGATGTCGCGTTGTAACGACAAATACTCGGAGAAGAACGTGATCCCTGCGACAACTTGCTGCAAACTTAACAGTAGCAGTTAATATACAGTAGCGGTTAATAAATTTGAAATGTGAATTAACTCCGAATCGACTATAGTCGTAATTATTCTCGTAATGTAACATTTATCCAATATAAATTCAGCGTTTGTACATCGGTAGTGTAAGACGCATTCTCAACAATCAATCGATTCACTTGGTGCTTTATCTTCAATTTTACATTTTTACATTTATTCACTTAACTCGCAGCACGAAATAGTAATCACTTCAACAATCGCGAGAGCATATAAGCTTTTTTAGCGACAGGTGCAGCGTCGCCGCAGGTGAGGTTGGTTGTGCCACTTTCTGATTGCTTTCACCTTGAGATTCGTACATTGCGTTAATTTCCAAAGGCGTGTTCGGATTCCCACCCGGGTGTTCTCCGAGTGTCGTGTCATCCTTGTTTAACGTTCGGTAAATAACAAGGATGATGACCTGGGTGTCACTCTGGGTGGGAATCTGAACATAACAATCATCATAAATGTATCATAAATGTCGAATGAACACTGTAGCTTTATGCAATTTCTCTTTTTATATCCTGTTCTTTCGTTGTGAAATACGATATACGATTAATATCCGGAGACTTATTTTGCTGTGTAACTAATACGCGGTCCTTAATTTGATAATATTTCGCGAGTATGTGATGCGCAATAAAAGGATCTAAGAGGATGGCGAAACCTGAGAGGCGTCAGGTGTCGACGAAGCAATCAAATATGAATAATTTATTTTATGTATTATTTAGCTGGTGTGATACCAATCATTTATCACCATTTATTTAGATCGTGTATATTTTTAATATTTAAAATAAGAATTAAAGGATAAAGGATCTTTTATCTTTTATCTTTTGAAATTTGCAAACGTATGCTAAAATCATATTTAAAAAAATTACAGTTATTTTAGTAAATAGTTATTTGAAAAAACAAAGAGATTTCATCTACACATTCAATAATTACTTTTTAAATATTAGTTACTTAATCATTGTTATTAATTTGTATGTTATCTTTGTGTTACAATTGAACGCATAGTTTGCAACGTAATTTACAATTGCCGCTGTTGCTCATCGTATCGGTGTGAGTGACAAATTAGTTTTCACTTTAAATCGAGGTAATAGATCTGTGAAAATAGGAATTACGTGTAAAATATGCGTAATTCCTATGTAATTCCTATGTAAACGTATGCATATTAAGTTGCGAAGATATGTATAGATATAGAATATTTTATCTCCTAGATTTATTAGCTCAAAATGGATGGATTACAATCTATAGATTACGATCTATATTTAATTCTGAAGTATTAAGTATTCCTGTAATTATTCACCTCGATTTATTGTGCGTACGAGAATGCACTTGCACGCGTACGAAGCTTATGGAACAGAACTCGTTATACTGATGAATTATTTATTGACACTTCGGTATCTCCTTATATAGCAGAATAATCAGATATTTGCAATTTGTAGGCAATCTCGCAAACAAATAATAAAATGATAGAGAAAATTTCACGAGTAGCTAATTGATAAAAATTGATAAACAGTATTATTGTAAATTTTACAAAAGGGATATTATTTTCAAATTTAATAAAAATATTAAGATCTACATTTTTTAAATAAGAAAATTACTTGCTGTACAAAAGTACATTTTTTAGAACAATTTATAAGATGGGATTAAGGATATTGTGAGATAAAACATAGTTTATTAATAATATTATTTGAATAATTTTAATATCAAGCATATTTATAGTTGATTGAATTTTCAAGTTTAAGTTGATTGAATTTTTGAGTATTTGTATTATGAAATGGAAATGCATTCATATTTACAAAAGTCGATTTAAAGAAAGTCAATATTTAAAATATTTTATTTCCTTTTTTTCAATCCCTATTTCAATATACATATTTATGCAAGGTTTGCGATTTTGACTTTTCAATATCAAATATCCTCTTTTCAGGATTAAAAATGATACACGTCGGTTCATTTTTTATAACCGTAATATTTAGAAAAATTTTGAACATGGACATATCAAGTATAAATAAAACAAGAATTGAAAATATTACAGTTACATATCGTGTTCCAACTAATTGATTTAACCAAAAACGCAATAATTATTAATTGTATTTATTTTTATTAACGCGGAGATTTTATTGTAATTTTTTATAACACATTTATACTTATTAGTAATTTAACTTTACGTCAGTTAAATGACACGATTGAATAAATATTTCATGGCGGAGCAAAATTTTTTAAAATAAATTATCTCGTAATTAATGAATTATATTAAAATTAGTTAAAATTAATTATATTAGTTGGAATAATTATATTAGTTGAAACGATATTAAATGTAAAGTATTAATTTTGAATATATATAGACAATATAATAAGCACGAATATTTATTAGCATTTAGTGCTTGATGTATTACGTAATTATGCAATTTATGAAAATTAATAGGAAATAATAGAGACCTTTAGTTTTTCTCAATACTTTTTCTTGTACGTAGAATCGTCATGCGAATGTAAAAATGAAATCAAATTGACCTATCATATAAATAATACAGATCCGAGTAGATTGAATTCAACCACGTGCGTTACGTCCAATTCAAGATTAATGATCGCGATGCACATTAAATCCATGCAAGCGTGTTACAATACAAATTATACAATTCTCACGAACGCGTTAAATTGCTACCCACTTATTAGTACTTAATATACCTTGGTCATTGCATAACTGTAAAATGAACGTTCGAACGTATTTTACTTGCCGCCTTCTTCTTATTTGATGAAATTATCGGCACGTAAATTGATGTAGCGTTGAGTAACAAGCGTGTTTCTGACGCTTCGTTTCTGCAACTCTCGCGCGAAACCATCGTCGGTTGAGATATCGAACGTATCGATGCGCGGTCGATTTCTTCATAGATACGGGAATCGTGGCCCTTTGATCGCTGCGGAAATGGGGAAGAGGACAAGAAAGTGGGTAGACAGTGGAGCAGGTTGTAAAGAGTTGAACGGTTCAGAGGCAAAGCGCGGAAAATTAAAACGGACCACAGAGAGGAACGAGTTAGGTCGTTTTCCACCTCTTTCCCACGAGCCTTTTATCCTTTTCTCATCCTCCCGAGACTGCGGCACGTTCACGTGTAACGTGCATTATTCTATAAAATTAATAAAGATCAAACGTCGTTGTAAACGACGTTAAGAGCGATGCTATTATAAATAAAAGTGATTAGAGATGGAGCAATCGTAGGAAACAGATTTTTCTCAGATTTGCCTCCTTCACATTGAAGCGTTTTAATCTTAATAAAATATCATTTTTCATACACTGATATGTATTTTTACCAAAATTTGTTTATAGATTTCATTAATAAATATTTACTTCGCGAAGCTAATATAAATTAAAAACTAGCCACTACCACCAGTGGTATGTTCACCCGTTGAAACTGCCAATTTGGTAATTTCCTATCTTTGTTTTCGATTAGTGAAAAGTTATATTGATATTATTTGTATCGTTAAAATTATATATTTATATTTATAGTCACACATTTTCAATATTCTGTACTGTATAAACGTCTAATGCAAAAAGGAAAAAAATTGTAATAATTAGCGAAACCAAATAGCACCATTCTGGCGATTCTAATGGACTTCAATCTAACATTTTATTACTGCAAGTCGTTAAATAATCATATCTTTTAAGTAAAATGTTTTAAAGTCATCACACTTTGTCGTGTTAATGAAAGGTTAATACAATTTAGCGTAATCACACGCGTGAACGAAGAGATTAGATTCCGGACGGCGTTATTCTCCAACTGTAAGCCGAACGTAATACAAGGTCGAGTGGCGCACGGGGACAAATTGACCTCCGTAGTTTAATGGTACGGCCAGCTTCGAGTAGTTGTAGCTCGGTAGATAATGGAAGCGATGGTATAGTCCAATGATAATATTCCGAAGTCACAACGCCGCCGTACCTCCGAAGAAGGAAGAGTAGGAAAATGGGTCGCACCCCCGGAAACAACCCCGCCGCTTTTGTCGACGTGAAAACGGGACGTAAATGGATCGTATAATCGGTACCGCTGTTAATTCGCGGAGTTAAAAAAACGCCGCTGAGAACTCCTCGACAAGATCGATCGCGTTACGATAACGTCAAAACTAATAGAGTGATCGAGCAGTGCGGCAAATTTTTATGCGCTTTTATTGATTTCAACTCGATCTAACAGTCGTTATCTATAGCTTTCCATTGTTGTCACACTCATCTTATTTGGTATTGCATATTTTTTTTTTTTTCCTACAATTTCATGAAAAAGGTAATCTTGCTTCATGCATTATATATGTGCGTGTGGAACGTATAGCGTACGTAAATATATTACATTCTGCAATTATTATATTATTATATAGCGTGAGGAATTAGAACACGTTCACTCTAGGGCACATATGCATAAAATAACGATTCCGTAAACATGAACACTTATAACATTAGCTTTTAATTATATAAAATATTTGAACAGTTAATTCGGAATATATATATCTCGAAATTGATTACACACGGAGATACATTTTGCGAATGTGCGTTCATAAAATCTGAAAGACAGCGAGGTCGTCGCTTTTGAGCGTAATAATTCAACAAATTGATATTTCTTTGAAAGCGCGCTGCCGACATGGAAAGAGAAATAAAAAAGAAAAAAAAAGAAAAAAAAATCTAGTTGGGGTCGGGAATAAAGAAACGACGGAAAAAAAAGAGGAGACGAGAGCAATGGAATCAAGGGAATACGGAAAAGCGTAAAACGTCCTTGGCGCGCTCACCTGCATAGCTACACTTAGAATCTTGGTAATCATCCACGCGTCACAAAAGGAGGAAATTTGTACTCTATCTCTTTGCAAAATAATTTTTATTCTTTCGGCGTTTCATCCCTTTTCGTTGGAACGTTAATTCCGTCGTGAAAAGTAATAATCGAGCGAAAATAAGGCCGGACGTTCCTGTCTAAAAGCTACTCTATAACTAATATCAATACCGGTTCGTCTTTCCGAAGTTATCAAATTACCGCGCAGAGATGTCTTATCTCGTGGGCGTATAACAGAGTAAAGAGTGAATTGATGAGGCAGGCAATTAAAGTCAGACTAAAACGAGCGATATATAAAAGCCATTATGAAATGGCATCGGTTACATTTGGACTCGTGACCGAGCTTGTACATTTTGCACACAAATGGAAAATTAAACAAGTCTGTGTAATGTGATCAATTCCCCGGAAATTATATTTAGTATACTCGACGATGTTTCGTCCAGTTAAGTTTATGTCAAGCTTAATTAAGCCGCCGATCTAACTTGGTATGGGTGAATTTTATTATTCTCGCGTATACGCGTATACGCGTATTGAATGAAATGCGTATTAAAGTTATGAGCATATACGCCATTGAATATCTGGCTACTAATATTCCGGTCAAAGAGGCGGAAATTATTTCATGAATGTGCCATGTTGAACGTATGATTGGGTCACTGCATTCGGATCTGTATCGAGCAATACATCTCCCTCTCCTTCCTATGCCATTGTACGTTCAATCTATGTCGCTGAGATGGCTGTCGCTGTCACCGTGTTTCTATTTGGTCGATAATTTCGCACGCGTGAATGTAACGCAACTGTATAAATATTATGCGTCCCCTCCCCCTCACGGGGAGAACGCGATTAAACGCAAAAGAGAGAGCCGATAGAGTTGGAAAAATATATATACACCCACACACACACACACACACACACACACACACATATATATATATATATATATGTATCGTACGCGCCATTCGGATTTATCGTTGGTCAGTACACGATTCAATTTACGCTCTCAGATATCTTGCAGAAACACGACCTGGCGCAATGCCACTATGCAATATGTCCATTCTGTTTTTGACTCTTTCCTCGTACTTCCTCTTTCGGTCCGAAGCTTTTGCTAGGCAAATATGTCGCGATGCTATCTCGACGCGCGCGGCCGGCAAAAATCCGGTGCTCCACTCTCTGACCACCACACTCGCCGTTTGCACCGTCGTCCTCCTTTCAAATAAAGTGACGCCGAGGTGTAACCCGGAATTTGTCAGACTCCTAAGCGGAAAATTTACTTCCATTGCTTCAAATGTTCTTTAAAAAAGTTTGCCATCTCCCTTGCCACTCCGTTCCTTGTAGGATACTACTTTTTTTTTACAAAAAGATTTCCATAAAAGAGAGCGTTTCGTGATTTACATAGGAAAGTAAAAAGATGATAAAATTGAAAGATTTATTATTTTATTTTATCATAACAGAGAGAGAGATTTTGAGTAATCATGTGGAATACGGGTAAGAAAATATTTTTCGGAAATATATCCACGATATATTATCGGGAGTCTAATCTTTCTTATAACATATACCAGATGATAGATCTTTTCATTTTCAATCACATACGTGGACGCGAACGCATTTTTGAACAAATATAGCCCTTCGTAACAGTTATAAATAGATGATCAGGAACGTATATATCCGAGGAAGCTGTAAGAGATGCCAATGTCTTTCCAATACTAGATAAATCGCATAAAAAGCTGCTTTAAAGTCGGCTTCGAATGGCCGATATGGGAAACGTATTTCGATCTTTATTCTTTTGTTTTGCGAACCAAGCAACGCTCGCGAATAAAGATATAACATTGCGATAACATTTTTGTGTTAATACACGAAAGTGCGTATTATGTGAAATTTGCGAAACGTCTGTTTACGAAAACTTCTAAATGAATAAATAATATTAGCGAGATTGAATCGTGGATATCATAATGCGTGCAATTCGGCAAATACTTTATTTTCAAGGAAAACATAATAATCCGTTCCATTAATCAGACAAAATTTATGAAACAATGTAAATACTGGTTACAAATATACCGATGACCAAAATTCGAAATATAGCGCGGTTAATTCAGGTGTAGTATTTATATTTCGATTCGGCACGGTTATGAGTACAAAACGGAAATCAATTTCCCGAGGGCAATAGAGTTTATTATATTTTGTAAGAAAATCTAAAGGAACAAGGAATTTTCTGATTAAAATTTCTTGAGAAAAATCTAAAGTCTTTCTTTCTGAGATTTTTCTTTCTTTTAAATATTACGGGCAGTAAAATAACGTCGAGTATTTTCAAAAATTATACGCTACACTCTAAACAACAGCGTATAATTTTTAATGTATGCTGGTAATATAAATATATATATGCTACGGTAGTGTATGAACTAAAATAAAGTAGACGGGGTTAGATAAATATAAATACTTAGTGTATATTTCTATACAAAGATACACAAGAAATATGTTGAAACTACTTGGAAATCAACAATTTTACAAAGTAAAGTGGGTACACATTTCTTGACTGAAATTAATTACTTCGAATCGCGAGATGCATTTGCGCTTTGTAGTTTACTCGAGTTTAAAACGAAGAAAAAAAATTTACGACAAATTTCAACATTTATAAAAGGCGATAATTTCACAAAAGGTATTGTGTGTGCATCGTGTCCACATTCTATCGTTCCCTTAATGCGAGTTTTCCCGTAGCAAGTTCGGAAAGGGAGGTGGCTCCCGGAGCAGACATTACGCGGAATTAAAAAAGGAAGCCATCTCGATTAAGCTAACAGTGACTGCGGAGGCGTTACGCTCCCCCGACAGTATTACTTCCGGATAATTACGTGAAATTTTACACGGTTCATTGGTTCGCTACTTCAGTGCGGTTCGATCACTTTTAGAGTACAGATATGGTCTCTTTGGATTTTTTAAAACATATTGAAAGACTTTTGTGCACATACAGTACGCATATATACATGTATGCGGCATTCTACGATAGATTGTGTGCATTTTCTTTTTCTTCTATTTTCCTTACCTAAACAATAACAAAATTATTGCAAACTAATATCAAGTTAATGGAATAATTAGGTATGTGGTGTTGATTATACGAGTTATTACATGATGTGGCAATATTGATATAACTAGATGTTTAATTAATGTAATACTCGTTTAAATGAAAATGGACCGATGGGTTCGTTCATCCGGGCAATTTCTTCTTAAGTAAATCAAAAGTAAAAGTTTGTTCCCCACTCAAGTTTGTTTCCCACCGTCCGTCCCTATTAGCGAAGAATGAACTCTCTTCTTATTACGACAACCAGTTTAAGCTAGTCTCACATTATACGCGGACGAGGAAGGGAGTTCAGCTAGTGCGTATATATCCCGAACCGGATTTGTTCGGTCGTTCGCCCTTCTGTCCGCGGTCCTGCACCTGCTCCGAGTATGGTCGGTGCATGAAAAAGCGCATCCGTACAATCCGAATGAACGAACGAACGAACGAACGAACGAGCAAACAAAGAGAGCTCGGTCAGTGCAGTCAAGTGCACTGTATAGTTTACGTCAAGATCGTTGAAGCATTTTTTTCAGCACGGCATCTCTTTTCACGAATTTATTCTTGTACGTACTCACATCGTGAGTTTTTCTTATCTATCTTTCTTTCTTTCTTTTCTTTTCTTTTCTTTTTTTTTTTTTTTAAGAAAATATAGACATTATCGAAAATGGAATAATAAAGACAAATTTCACCGAGGTGGCCAGCGATACTTGGATTACCGCAAAAGTTTCTGTTTCATGAGCTTCGCTGTCTACCGAGCTTTCCTCCGCAGCCGCTTTCCTTCGTAGCATCTGATATAGGGAGCTGGAAGATTCAACAGACCGAGTTCAGCATTACGGATTAATATTCTCTGGAGGAAGCACGTAACCTCGCGCCGTCGAGCTCTCGTTATTACCGTCTGTGGTGTCGAATGAGATGCCTCTCGCGCGAGGCTGCAGCCCTATATTCCGAATTCTCTAGCGAAGTTCCCTGGCGAACGCGAAGCTCGCGTGCTCATCGCGTTCAGGGTACGCGCTTTCCTTTCATAGTTCTTTCTCCGTGTCTTTTGATCCGCGTCGTCGTGCAGTGAAGCGAGAATCGTCCGTACTCGTAATTTATTCTCACAGTCAAGTAAATTAATTATTTGCACGCCAACGCTCACACTTGACGGAGTCGAATTCGTGAAATGCGCCGATGTGTAACGCGCTTTACGGTTTACAGCAGTCAATTTTAATTATTGTAAACTTCATTTTTATTGACAAAAAAGAAAAATGGATCGATCAACAGTTGGCATTTTTTTTTTATCAACGAATGTCGCCGATGACACAATAACGTTAATCTGATAAAATTTTCATCGAGCATTCGCGAATGCCGGATATAATATCTTAATGAAAATAATTGAGGCGTATACATGTACATACGATCGTAAGAAAATATCGAACGAAAAAGTATTCAGCGCGAACTACACGTACAAAACACGCGCGCGCGTCGTTAGCATGATATACAAAATTAAAATTTCAATGGTAGGGCATCGGAATTACGATGCGATATTTTCTCGAGGAGGCACGTAACAGCCGGGGCTGTCGTGTTTCGTTATCATTGTCGGCGGCGCCGAGTAGGACACGCCACCTCCTCTCTCGCTCTATAATCCACCTCGTGCTCCAAATTCTTTATTAAACGCCTAAGAGATTTATTCGAAACTATGCTCGAGATTCCATTAAACCGGCTTAATAACATTCGTTCTTAACGCGAACGATTGTCTCGATTTAGAGTAAGATAAAAACTTTAGGAGTGGTTTGGAAATGTGCGCGTCACGCTCCTACTCTTTTCAATTTCGCGATATGCGTGGATCTGTTTTATTATTTTAGAAATAATTATACTAAAATGCAAATTATGTTACGCAAAAAAAAAAAAACACATAAAAAAGGACTGCGACCGTATTTTTCTTTCCGCCCGAACATGACGCGTATCTCATATAGTGTTTTAAATATTGTACATACAAATCTAACCACGCAATGCAATGATTTTGATTCGCGCATTCGTCGCAAAAAAATACTACCTTTCGAAATATACCACACGAAAAAAAAAAAAATCTTAATTTCAAAGAAGTATCTCTCTGCTCGTATTAAAAAAAAATTATTCCTTTGGATCAATAAAAATTTCTTTGAAAATACATCTTATTTTCAAAGAAATTTTCATTGATCCAAAGAAGTAATTTTTTTTTTTTTAATACGAGCAAAGAGATATCTCTTTGAAATTGAGATTTCTCTTTTTCAATACATGTATATACCTTGCCATATAAGAGTTTATTTTATTTCCAAACGCGATTGGATATAATTTTACAATGACTTTGAAAAACGCTCTTTACAGAATGCTTTGTTCAAAGAGCATCGCCGTCTCTTCTGGCTTGCAGAACCCTTTACAGCGTCCTTGCGATACCTTGCGAATTTCCTGCGGGATAATAAACGAACGCTTTGTAAATAGATGCGCCTCATTTCGTTTTTCTTTCGACATATTCTTCGCGAATTCTCGAAACGCAATGTATTTATGACATTCCAACGGCCGAGATTGGAATTCCATTAAAGTTAAATGCTCCGAATGTTAAACGTTAAAATGTCGAATTTAATATTATAATATTCCACATAATTACACAACAATGTAACAACATCAATGAATGGTAGAAAATACCACAAGTGCCTAATTTATAATTACAAACGTTCTCTGTTTAAAACAAAATGTATGACAGATTTGGTATTAAAACAAAAATGTGTGCGGACTGAAAAGTAGATATTAGAAGTTGTAACGCTACGCTATTCGGGCATTGAAATGGTTTGTTAAATTTATAAGTATACACGGCGCTTAGTTTTCTCTCGAATATAAAAGATAATGATACATTTCTCGTCGGCACGGCGTCGCGAAAACGCGTGCAGGAAACTGCAAACGACGCCTTATACACGTAATCTCGTGGTATCGTGAACGGCATTCCACGCGGGTTGGCGGTATTATTACACTTTATACCGTATACGATAACTCATAATCTCTTTTGCAGTAAAACTCCGAGAAAGTCGCGCGAATTCTTTTCCGATGCGCCGTGTAATTCGCTCCGTAATGTTCTCCCGCCTCCGGTCGTGGCGGGCAGAAGTCACGTAGCTGCATTTAGCCAGCATCCTCGCCGCGGTCGGCGCGACGCGACGCGACGCGACGCGGCGCGGAGGCACGACCGAGCGGTGTGCAGCGCGGCGCGGAGGCGAGAGGTCTCTGCACTCTCGCGGCCTTCGTTTGTACGCGTATCGTTCAGCGTACGTACCTACGTACGTACATATACGTAGTATATACGTACGCACTTGTCGTGGATTTTCACGAGGCCGTACGGTGCATCCGCTCGTCGAAGCAACGAGCAACGAGCGACGCGGCAGCGACGTAGGACGCGTGGCGTGCGCATGCGCCGTTAAACCACCGCCACCATCGTCGCTGCTGCTGCCGCCGCCGCCGCCGCTGCCGCCGCCGCCGCCGCTGCTGCTGCCGCTTCCAGGCGTCGCAGCACCGTTCACGCTGCCTCGC
>NW_017305451.1:3070556-3104848 GCF_001594115.1 Trachymyrmex septentrionalis
TTGCCGTTGCCGTTGCCGCCGCCGCCGCCGCCGTTGTAGTTTCCACCACCGCCATCAAGTTCATCTCGCATCCCCTCCGAGTCGTACCGCCGCCACGCGACTGTAGCCCCCACCAGAAGCGTAAGCGTGTGTCACGCTCCGGATAGCTCTCGGTGCGTGCCCATTATTGAGGAGGGGGTAAGGGGCGCGTGTAGCAACGACGCTGTCGTGGGGGTAACCTGGCCGTCGGCGCGGTGGGGATGGAATTACGCTCGCGTAGGGACCGCCAGTAGTTCCGTGCTGTCTGCCGTGCGGGTAGGATACGACGTTACTCGTGACGTGACAGTCTCGTCTGATTTCACCCCATTTAGCCAGCCTTACCCTGCAGAACGAACCCGTCGTCAGCAACGTCGAATCGCGCGCGCTCTCTCTCTCTCGTTTCTCTCTCCCTCTCTTTCTCCTCCTCGAGTGGACTCGGGGACACGAGGAGAGAGAGAGTTCGATCGTGTGGAAGAAACGTCGCTCGCACGTCCGCGTTTAGCACCTGGGGGATCCTCTCGTTTCCAACCCCCGACGAGCGCGACCGCGTTCTCGGTGGACGCGCGCCGAGTGTACATGTCGTGATGCCGCGGGGTGAGCGACGCGCGCCGCCGAGAGGACTCGCGGCCGAGGGTGCTTCGATCTCGTCCTGACGATACTTAGCCCTCGTGCGTCACCCTCAGTGGACCGTTCCAGTAGTGGTGCGCGTTCGGTAGAATAATGTTGGTGTGAGTGGGGAAAAGGCTCCCGACACCACGGTGCGCGGTGGTGCATCCAGGTTCGTCATTCCGGATGGATCGGGGATACGTCTTTAGAGATTGTGCCGGTTCCGTCCGCTCGTGATCTCCGACGGGAAAGAGACGAGCGTACGCGTAGATCCCCCTCCCCCCCTGCCCCGCTCGCTGTACTCTGTATCCTCCCCCGTATATACGCCAAGTGTGTGCGACGTGTAACACGTGTGACAGTTACCCTTTACCCGTGGGATACCACCGCGGATTATACGTTTTCTTCGACCGCAAAGGGTGGTCTCGGAGGCGCCGTGTGCCGGATTACACATATACGTACACATACACATACACATACACCAGTGGTTCTCCTTGGTGCACCGTTACGGCGGATTCATCCCTAAAGGATATGTCGCTATAGTGCTCACACCGATCGCAGCTACGATGGCCGGATACTCCAGTGCGCTCAATACGGATTTCGCTCCGGAATCAGCGCGGAGGATGCAACGATCTGCGATCGATGCTATCGGGAATGCCAGGGAATCCTCCGTATACGCGATTACGAGGTACATACCTTACGTTTTGAGAAAACTCCTCCGACATCAGGGAATTACTTCATTATCGAATATTGCGTTTCAGCTCCGCGACGTTTATTGTTAAGTCGAAAATTTAAGTAAAAATTAAATTTATTTATTAATACACGTTCACGTTTTTGCGAATCTTTATTGCGAAACGTAAAAAAAAAATCTATTATTTAGGCCATACGTATACATATATTTAGCCGGAGGATAGATTATATACTAAAAGATCATCAATTTATTTTGAAAATCTACTTGTGCATATTGCATGTCATGCACTTTAAATATCAAATATTCGATCGCGTCAGTTAAACACATAAATTTAAATACACATGAAATGTTCAAAGAGCGCTGCGTGCACACACATTTTTGATGATTATTACAAATTTGCATTACCGCCGAGTACAAAATATATTCTGTTTCAAATCTAATATATAAAAATGATCCCATTCCATTTTATAAGAATTAATAGATTATATGTTATATACTAATCTGCGAATTAGGAAGAAATCAAAGGACTTTTTTTTTCTCCTTCTTGAAAACTTTTGAAAGAGCATACAATGGCCCTTTGAAGGATTCCAAATGAGGAATGACTTTTGAATTATTGTACCGTAAGTTGTTAAACGTAAAGTGAGCAGCCAATGAACCACGCAAATTAACGAAGAATTATACGGCTCGTAAGGCTATTTATTCTTCCAGGTAAATTTAGCATCTCGTCGTTTCATAATTAAACGTGAGTATCGCGAGGGCTCACTTTTGATCCCGCACCAACCCGCTAAATCTAAAACATGTAAACGTTCGTCACATGTATACATTATACATATGCACATGCGTGCGACGCTACTCGCATTTGCCACAATGCAGAATAATCTATGGGGATTCCAGTGACAACGGTTTCCGCGTTCGCGCAGCGTGCGCGCGCGCGCGCGTGCGTGTATATACGCGCGTGTGTATACGTTCGACGCCTTAAAATATTCACGAGATCAATATTCCGCACTTGACGCGATATACGATTTTAGCATTGCGTCGCGAGACTTTTCGCGAGACTTTTCGCGAGACTTTTCGGCAACTGGTTCAAACACGAAAAAAAAAGGGGCGAATCATCGCATACGCGACCTTTTGCGAGATGTGTGCTTGTCCGCTCGTATCGAGATTAACCCTTATCTTACCGTGATATCGGAGATTCACCGCTTTCCGGAAATATTTTTACAAATTTTATATGTAATATTTTATATACATTTCTATACGACGATATTAACGTTTAAAGAGAGAGAGAGAGAGAGAGAGAGAGAGAGAGAGAGAACGGGAGTTTATTTTTTAAATCTTACAATTTTTCCTTGAGTTAGAGAAAAGATATTTGTTATAATTTCATTATTTTATATTGTAATCCTTGTCTCATAAAATATGACTATGTTTCAGCGCCGCTATATAATAACTTTTTCGTTAGGTAAAATATTAATTTTATATAAGAGTAGAATCTCTCACCGTAATTTTTTTCTGCTGTGTCTTGCATGACATTCACATGAAATATCGTAGAGTTAAGAAAGCTATTCTTCGAATTGATTACACGAAGGTACCTGTTTCCCGAAACAGGTGCGAGCCTGTGGAGCCTAATGGACCCGTCCGCTAGGCGGAGGGTTAAGTGACACGCGGTGAAATTAAATGCCGTTACCCTCGAAGAAATTTACGCGATCGATACAGATACGCGCGGTATAAATATGGCGCTACCAAGGTCCAAGAGATGCCAGATCGCCACATCGGCCGATGATAAATGGTCGAGTTAATGGCCGACGTACTATTAATGAGAAAGAGGATTTGTTGATGTCGGCGAAAATAAGAAACCGACGAATCAACGTAAAGATGGTAGATGTTTAGATTAAGTTTTTTGCTCGTCCGTCTTTGTTAGAGCCCGACCATCATGGTTGGCAGTAATAAAATTTTGATCCAACGCTTTCTGAATCTTCGCGTTCAAACATTTCTTTTATTCATTTTATAAATACGTATTTGCTCTTTCTTGCAAATGTATTTTGTCAAAGCTATCGATTAAAATTTCTACGAAATGTTATGTGCCTATTGTAAAGCATCTTTTATTTTTTAATTTCCATTTTATACGTCTTGTTAAATCATATATCGACAATTTCCAGTTTTCTGTATCAAGAGATGCGCACGTTAAGTAAAAAAGACTAAATGTAGGATAAACAAATAGGAGAAATATACAAGAAATAAATTCAACTCATATCGAATATAAAAGTAATATATCGAATATAAAATTTCGAACTCGATATCAAGTTTCAAATTTAAATTCTCACCAAATTGACTTTACTATTCGATATAAGATTTAATCCTAAAGCGGATATAGACTAATTTTATTAGAATCTCACAAATTTTAGAATTATACGTTCAATGATATGACAAATTAATGTAACATTTACATTTATAAATGCAATCATCTCATTCATAGTATCAATTTATAATATCAATTTTAATTCCATTATTCAACTAGGACGGATATAAAATTTTGAAAAATTAACGCGTTAATAGAAATATCCGTTCAATTTTTAACTATGATAAAATGTATACCACCGTTAATGGTAGAACGTAAATATGTAATAAACTTATAACGAATTCTTTAATGCAGGTAATGCATAGTGTAGCGTAGATATTTGGGAATAAAGGTAACTAAGAGAATATAACGTAATATTCGGTACACCGCAATGTTGCACGGAAATAGTTTCTAATATGTGCACAGAGAGCTCATAGCGCGAGCGTTTACGGGTTAATGTCTTTATATTCTAGCGTTCGTGTTTGTTACTGAAAGCGTGGATGTATAGATCGTATCGGCCGGACATTTACTGCCTTCATTCCTCCCTGGTAAAGAAATATTTGAGCAACAGCTTGGGATCCTATAAATTTACAGTATGAAATCGATTAGCTTTCGCAAACTTAAGCAGAATTTATTAACAGTCTTATAGCCTTTCTGGATCGTTTATACGCGAAGCATCCTTGTTGTGGCGCTTTCTTTCTTAACGGAGTGTTAGACAATCCCATTATTTGACTGTTTGCATTTAAGCGGCTTTATATAGCAGATAATATCGCTAATTAATTTCACACAGTTATTATATGTGCCAGATTTAATATCAATGACTGCAAATCATCCGCCACAGTCATCGCTGGAAAAATTTACATTTGTGTAATAGAGATGAAGATATAATATCAGATTTGCTTTTTGAAATATTTAATCGAAAAATTGAATGCGATTAAATCGAGTTTTTCATCAAATTTTAATCAAAAATCGAGTTCAAATATGTCAAAGCGTCCGTACCTGTCAGGATTGTGACTAACGATTACAGCGGCACACGCTCGGCCACGCGTCCTACGTCATTTATATACACTTTCTATGTACTTTACGTATATGTACGTTACACGATAAGCTAACAGCCCCTAATAATTAAGTCGACGCTCAAGCGCGGGTCTAGGATCGAGTCTACGGGTTAACTCGCGTGCATCTATCGGCGATTTTCAACGTTTAATGAGAAATCTAAATTGCGGATTGAATGCTGCAATGAGTTCCGCGGCAAAGTTCTACGATAGTAAGCGAAGTGCGCGAAGTTAGAGCAATCGGAATCTTAAGATTCTCACCGGGAAGGTTAATTCCATTTAATAGTACGGGGAGGGAAGGGAGGGCAACTTCAATCTCTAAGGTTTTATAAGTTCGATAACGAAGCCACGTAGGAAGGGCTCGTCTTCCTTTTCAACGTTCAATCGAGAGAGAAAAATTCTAGAGCTCTCCAAGACAGATTACGAGAGTTTTGTCGAAGTCGCGAGCGCGTAGGCGCGACAAGATGAAATTCGTAGATGGAATTTTAATTTAGGCAGTCGGTGAGGGAGGACGGAGATCGAGATTTAATATTCGTACGTACAGCGACGAATCCGTCGTCGTATCAATCTGCCGGCAGATGAAAATGCAGTTAAAAAAACACTTGGACGGAAGAATAACAGGGATTACTTAGAAAGAGAGGAAGGCGGTAGAGATCTCGTAGAAATCTTAGTTTGATATCACGCTCCGTTTGCAATAAAATCCGTTTGATTGCTCTTCGCCACTTTGGAATTTTTCGCGACATGTGGTGTCCACGATCATCTTGTACACATATTATAAATACAGGGAAATCGAAATCGAGAAAAATTAATTTAACCTCTATATTAAGTATTTAACGGGATTTTATTAACGTGATGCATTCTCAGCATTGCCAGATTCTATTCCAATTTTATTGTTATATATTTAACTGACGCAATAACATGCTGGACAATTTAATTTAGATGAATGCCACATATGAATATGTACGGCATTCATCTAAATTAAATCGCTTGACTTTCTCGTGTGTGATTTAGCACATTATCCAAATCCTATGAACGTAACTCTCCTTCTATTTAACCATTGTCAATGATGATCAATAAAGCTGCTTGTATTCCGTTCAACACAGTACTACTATTTTCTCCCTATTGTTGCTCATTATTAACAGATTGCTATTAATTATGGTTCTCCGAATGAAAATTAATTCTTGATAAAACGTACAGCGTATGATCGAATTACGCTCGGATTGTATTGTGAATAATTCAGATCGTATAATCGTCAGAGCATAGTTGTTGCCGCGCCAGTATACACTATAGCTCTGTGACATTAACAACATTTACGCTTTCATTTTTGTTAATTCTCTTCGGACTAAATTACCTCGTGTACTAGCAGATAAATGAAACAATCGATATATTCCGTTATCGCTATTTATTGATGGAAACAAAATCTCGCACGTATCCGTATTAACACCCCGTTTTTTATATTTCACATAATTGGGATGTCACAATACGGTCCCGGTTTATTTTTGATGGCGATAAATGTAAAGAAAAGAAAAAAAAAAAATATTCATACGGTTTATTTGAACGTTTCAGTGACATAAAAGACAAAAAAATAGGAATCTGTGTCATCTGAATTCATGTCTACATTATACGAAAATTGGCACTCGCGTTTTCCTTTGTATCAAGATCAATTTCAGTCATAAGAAGGATTATCGGTAGAATTCTTCGAGAGTTATCTGGAACTCTCGCCAAAGTTAATACTTACGGCTGAAGCCGATTCAATTGCAAACAAAAGTTCTGATCAATTTCCCTTTCTGGTTCGCGAATATGCAAAGTTGAAGGCGACTTTTTTTTTTTCAAAAGTAGACTTCTTCGCAAGAGTTTGGGACATTTAAATTTCTTTGTATTAAAAAAGTAATATGTATGTTCTAAAATTTATATATTATCGTATTATTCTATGATTATTAATTCAAATTAGCTCATTATCAACATTATAATTCTCATTATACTAGTATAGATATTATTTATTCGCTCTTGTTGGATAATTGCGAGTAAATCTCGCCTTCTTCTATTCGAAACGAACGACGCAACCAAGGAACGGACCTTTGACTTATTATAATTGAGCCACGGATTCTTAGATGTGTTTTAGACTGCAAATGATTGTAATGAATTTAGTTTGAATACTTACAAATTTATTTTAGATTACTCTTCAGTTCTTAGACGACATTTCGTATTCGAGTCTGAGCGAGAAGTTGCTCTCTTGTCGTGTCGTGAAATAACGAGAGCCAACAGGTATCATGGATGACATCTTGCTTGAATATATATCTCGAATATATGCAAATTCTCACTCCGAACTTATTAAACCACTCGTCGAAACGCGTGTTTCGAAAATAGTTATGATACGAAACAGTTGTACAGTTTTTCAATAATATATTATCCAATAAATTACCTAATGCTAAATCAAGAGATCGCACATTTATATTGACATAAAAGAGTCATATGAAAGAACATTTCATCTTTTATTCACTTATTGAAGACCTTGAAATTCGGAACATAACGGGAAGTACGACTGCAAGAAATTCGATCGATTTGCGCAATATTTCGTACATGTGTTTTTATACGTGTCGATTCGTAAAACATTACGGCGAGAGAGAATCGTGCCGATCCTCGGGCCGATCTGTCGACGTAAATTCACGGTTAAAGGAAAGTAGGCGATGATATAACGTTGGAGGAACGAAAGGCCAGGCTACCCGGAGTTACCGGGACCACGTAAGCTCGCATCGCCGGGGGTTGGCGCACAGCAACCACCTAGTCTCTCCTCTTGCTCTTACCACCCCCCGCGGTCGATCGATTCGCTAAAAGTAAATAAAACTCAGCCTGAGTTGCCTGAAGGGGCTGGCGGTAGTGTAAGCGTCAGTACCAAGTGTAATGCAATAAATCAAGGCTTCGATGGAAAAAGCCTGAAGTCGTCGCGTAAAATCTGTAATCTACGTGGCGATTGTTTACGATGCGACAGTTCACAACAGCAGATAAATGTGTTTTTATTGTGAATCCGAGGAGAGAGATAATAAAATTGCACTCGAGCAGACACAGATAAAGTTGTACCGTCCAATTTTCATTTACTGAGGAAAGTTTGATTACGAGCACCAACTTTTGGAAAAGAATCTTAGCTTGATTACATTTCAGGTCAATCGTGTGAGATATGTCGAAGAGACGCATGAGGCTCATAATTTATTTCTGTGTAATCAATGCAGTATCATGAAATTGTTCAAATTCCGTGCTCCAATAGTAATATTGTAATAAATTAATACAATGTAGCGTAATAGATTTTCAGTTTAAGTTTTTAATTTTCAAAGATGAATTTAATGAACGATTAACATGTACAGCATACTGTACGCTTCCTTTAACTTTTCATCGACAGATTCTTCAACTAATTTGGAGTCCATTTTTCCTTAGCAAAAATTCGATAGTCAACTTTAAATATCTCTTTGTAACTAATCTTGAACTCTCTTAAAATTCTATTACAGTAAGTTTCTCTTAAAATTAAATGAAGAATTAAGTTTTATTATCATCTTTACTCTTTAATTAGTGAAAGTTCTTACGTTTTTAATCTAACATTTTTGTTGAGGGATAATATTCTCCAAATCCGTCAAAGAAACCGCAGATGAAAGGCAAGGACGTTCTTTGCCAACTTTATCTCCATTTCCCTATAAAATGCTGAAAAGCCAGACACGTTTCGTTTCCCTCGCGTACTTTGCCCAAGACTACCTATGCTACAAATGGGCTAAAGCTTTATCAAAAACTTATGATACTTTGGACTCTCTCTCTCTCTCTCTCTCTCTCTCTCTCTCCCTCTCTCTCACTTTCTTTGTTAATAAAAATCTATTCTTTTATTTTCAATATTAGATATTTACGACAAGCGACTTTCATATAACAATTAATTAACTCATTAAATCCCAGGTGACCCTTAGGCGTTGTTCTATTTTAAGTCCTTGTTCGTGTTAAAAATTTTAATTATGATTCAAACTACAAGGATTTAAAACAGAAAAGCGGATAGGGATCACTTGGGACTTAATGAATTAAATTAAAGTAGAATCTATCTGAATTTTCTTTCTAAATGTACTTATTTTGTAAAACATACAAAGTAGAAATGTCAGTTGTTCTAAAAGTTTTACAGTTGTCAGTCCCAAGTCGGATAAAAGGTACAGTTGGGTTGTCCATAAAAGCGACAGCGAAAATAAAACCATACAAGTGTGACTTTATAGCAGAACAAAATAAGACGGCGAAGAGATGCTAAATTTTCCATCGTAAGACACTCAGTTATGCTTTCCAACGTATTAAATTAATCATCAAAATCTAACAGACTGTAACGAATAATGTTACACAGGTAGGGTTGATGCTAATTTAACAGAGATAATGTGAAACATGGACAGCAGAATAGGGTTAGTGGCAAGTTGTGAAGTTCATTTCATCGGAGACGAGAAAGTTTTCTGTGAACGACACAATGTCAGCCTGATTTCGCCGCTAGCCATTCTCTCTATGTTGCACTGTACATTTCGGAGTTTCAAAGAGAAGCATGCAGCAAGGTGGAAACAGTAAAATAAATATTGAGCGCATTTGAAAATCATTTTAACGCTTAATACGAAAGAGATCATTTTTGAAAATTATTCCGAGATCAATGCATACCGATGCATTCGAAACTGATTGCCGCAACGTGATCCGAAAGAGAAAAAAATACAGATAAATCACTTTTAATATGTGTAATATTTAATGAAATATATCTACTCTCTAAATATATGTTTTTCCCTCTTATACAATTTTCTTGGACATCTAATTCATCATTCTCTCTCTCTTTCTCTCTCTCTCTCTCTCACACATTATTGGACGTGGCACACAAAAAGGCCAATTAAAAAGTTTGAATTATCAAAAATTACAGTTATGCTTTGTGTGAAATCTGCAACCGTTAAAATTTATGTTATTTATTACGTAAATTTTTGGTAATACTATTTGCTTTGATAATGCAATTACGCTAATGTTCATTCGACGATAAATTGATGCCTTTTACAAAGAACGTTTTGGAAAACGTTAACCTGCGCCAAATGAACAATTTCTCACAGCGATGCCTGAAAAAAAAAGAAAGAATGCCACGCGCAAACCAGAGATATTTCAATTGGGAACAATTAATTCTAATCGATTAATTTGTGAATACCAAATACCCTCGCGACCGGTGTTATATCCACCTCTTTTCTGCTCACGCGTTGACCGCACGAATAGCGTTACCCGCGTGGTCGTCCATCACTTTGTCTGGCCACAAAGTAATTATCTCGTAAGCATTATTTTAATTAACGCTGATGATTAAAGCACGGTAGGTATTCACACCGTATTTCGCTCTCGTGCCTCTTGTTTCCGTTCTTCTTAGGTGCCGTTGCGCCCGTTCTAACAAGAATGATTGCCCGCAATTACGCGGAAAAACATCGTTCGAATTACGGAGGGCCCGCTAAATAGAAGATTAACCGCGATGTATATATACATGTATATATATATATATATGTGTGTGTGTGTGTATATATACGAAAAATGATTAATCGCTTCGGAGTATGCTCGCCTATTACAAAGTAGATATTATAAACGCTATTTATCTTAAACTTTGGTACAGATATACTCGGAGAGTTTAAGCCGATCAACGCAAAACATAGCATATATTCCATCTTTTGACAAACCATCAAAATACGGTGTCCCTCTAACTTAATAGTTTGTTAAAACTTCAATTTAGTTAATGTCACTATATTTTTGCGGCTTAATTCTTCACGTGAACAATATACATTTACAATCTTGCTTGTAACTCATATCTTTCGCTAGCTCAACTTTTTAACTTGATATAAGAACGCGCTTTATCCTCTCTTGGCGTGCAGCGCGCCTCGGACCTTCTCGTAGAGATGCAACTCGTTTTTGTAGCATAAAATCGCGTTTTGTTTACGCGAAGCGTGGAATGTATTCAAGAGTTTTCTCTGCAATAATAATGTAAAGTGATATTCGTGGGATTCGAACGGGAAAAAGGTGGCGTGCAGCGCGTACACGTAAAATACACTAAACTGAATCCGTTATTACAACAGCCATTATTGCGAAGCTTTACGCTTCACGCGCGATAGCTGGATAAAGACGCATTGTGCAAGGTGCTTAGCGAAATGCCGTCATTAGAAGAGACTAATTGTGAGTTATGCACAGAAGCGCCGGGATTGCGTAAGAAGCTTGTAGCCGACTACTCGAGCTCTCGCTAAGAAATGGATATAAATGCAACGGGCGCGAGCTATATCTATGAGCGTCTGCCACGAAAATCGAATAAATTCATTATCGTCTACGGAGAACGAGCGAACGAGCGAGCACCCGCGTTGCATAGCTTACCGGATATTATCCTTCATCGTAACACCAGAATGCAACATCGTCGGTCGGCGCCGTCGGGTAACAATATTTAGTGGCAGTTAGCGCCAAGTGACCGTGCCGACATCGATCGAAAATGGAGGCAGGAGCGATTCGGTGTAATTCCTTCCGTAATGTAGTTTGGTTACCAAACGTTGGGGGATGTAAACGTCGATATTTGGGATAACGTGCGAGAGAGAGAGAGAGAGAGAGAGAGAGAGAGAGAGAGAGAGAGAGAAGAAAAAAGAAGAGAAAAATAGAAGATGCGCACACGAGTTAAAGATTAAGATTCCGTTTGAAACATAAGTAAACGTTTGTGCGCTCAATTTACATAAACATACATTTTCTCATCGTATATTCCGGTGGTTTGCATAAATAACGAACCGGGAAATACAGAATGTAAAATAGCCGCGATATAGCTTCCTCTTCCCGGTAGTCTCCACCCGGAACGTGACACTGAATTATTCTCGGGCCGACATAGTAGAAGAAGGTTTTTGCATTGATATACCTTGCTCTCTTCGCGAAGTTACGTTATTGTCGCCCCCGCGTATCCGGCTGTCTCTCCATTCTTAATAAATGCCATAATTTCCTTGCCCACTCACTCTGAGATAAATGTCGTGTGTTCGCCATGAAATTATCCAGTCCACTCACATAATGTGAGATTGAATATGTCGATACGAAATTGTATCAGTTATTTTAGGACCTTATTTTAGGAACTTTGTTATAAAAGGTACGTCTATTTAATATTTTCATGATGCATTAAACGTAGCAGCTAAACATAGTTGTTTAACGATAAATTGCTATTTTTAAATGGACGGACTAGACTAGATGATATATTTCAGTAACATTTACTTTTAAATTTGGTTTAGCTGCAGTAGTTTCTTTTCTAGGAAAGAAATCATTTATTAAAATTACGATATTTTCAAAGTAAAATAGATTGGATTATTTATTTACTCGTAGAAAACATTCGTAGAAAACATTCGTAGAAAACAGTTTCGTACCGCGAGAAAAACTTATCCCTTCTAACATTATTTATCAGCGAGGTAACTCTACCACACATCGAGACTCTAATATTTATTTAATTCCTAAGAAAGAAAAGCAAAGTTGCAAGATGCGCGCGCGCGCGCGCGCGAGCGGGAAAAGCCTACCACTGGAAAAAAGTGCTAACGTATGGCGTGCAGTCGTAGATTGTTTAAAGTATGCCGCGGCAAAGTAAGCGTTCCAGCTGTGAGACGATAAATGGCATCATTTAAGGTTCCACTTTTAGTTCTTTCCAGCTGCAACACGATAAATGATACTATTTAAAGACACCCACCACTTCCGAGTTTGCATCTCGAGCACGAGAGTTTACTTTGCGCTACTAGTTTTTCTCCTTACGATCCTTTCCCGCATTACTGTCAACCTGCATCGAGCTTCCCTTATTCGGCGCTATCTCGATATATATACAGAGTGATCCCGAATCAAGCTACAAAACCTGGCTGGTGTGTTCGGTGACGTGAAAATAACGTTGAAATAATTTCGATAAATTAGTTCGTCTGCGATTACGAGCAGCAGACGTGGAAATTTATACCGCGCAAGAATCTATGAATAAACCCGATAAAAGGAGCTCGTGCTGCTTATATTTCGTTCTAGTATTAAAACGGGCGAGTATAATTTATGAGATATTTGCATTTAACTTGACGCGCACAGTGTATTTAGAGTAGCTTGCAATATTTGCTCGCTATGCTGATTATATTTACATCGAGAACATTATACCGGCGATGCAATCAACTACTTGTTTTATCTGTCATTTCTGCACCGCCGCTCGTCTCGCGGTATGCCATCTTTTCCATTATTCTCTGACGATATTGCCAATTTAACGATTACTGCGCGTCTATTGAGCGAAACGCGCGCACATTATCATATATGTTTATTCGGTTATAATTTATTCAACCGTCTCCCTCTCTCTCTCTCGCTCTCTCTCTCTCTCTTCCCTCCCGCGATTCGCCGGAACAGATTCCGCAAAGTGGCCCGCACCGGCGACGTTATAAAGGTTCCATCAGATCAATATACGCTGCTCTCACAATTGCCGCGTGCGGCGATAATTGTCGCTGCATGCGCTGATAACTCGTCGCGAGAACGCCTATCGGAGCGGTGTCATTTATTCCGGGAAATAGAAGCTCGAAAATAAATTAGTGTGCGTTAATGGATCTATCGAGCTTTTAAAACACAGACATTATAACGAGCCGGTAGATCCGTAATGCACGCTCAAACGCATACACGATGTAAAGAATGTGCGACCGTAACTGTTCAAGCTCACGATATTGCCGTTGGCATTTGTTGAACCACGATTTAGACGTTAAATATATGCTCTCTCTCTCTCTCTCTCTCTCTCTCTCTCTCTCTGTCGCTCTCTCTCCTTCGCACGCACGCGAGAATTTTTTATCGATAAAATGCTCCATCAATATTCATGAGTGTGAAGTTTGACCAACTTGACTCTGTTAAGTCCAGCGTATCGTTTTCAATACAAGTTTTATGTTATTTGTGTTGTTACATAAACTCTACGATCCGTTTTAGAGTACAATTCACAATTCACTTCTACGATTAACCCTCCTACCTATAGATCCGAGAGATTCAATCTTCTGGTATCTTGGTTAGAAGAGTAAAACGTTGCAATAACGTATTGGAACGGCGCCAAGCTTTCGGTTAGGATCTCATTTCATCGGTATATAAGAGATTTGACCAATTGCGAGAAAGGTTCGAAACCACACTTGCCTGCGGATAATTTCTGTGAAAGGACCATTTTGCGCTTTTCGTGATATTCCGCCTTATTCAGCAGCTCTTTCGAGATGCTCGCAAACAAGTTTCGGGAAGAAAAAGAGAGACGAATGTCACGTCAGAGGCGGAGTAAATCGTCGTCCGATTTCGTACGAGAGAAGACTGACAAAGAGATTTTGCGTGAATGCACGTTCAGTTTCCTCTTTCGTGTCTTCTTAAGATCCTTTATCTGCTGTCGTCTATCAATCGGCAAACAACTTTTGTCATATTTACAGCTCGATATTACTATGTGCTTTGTTTATTTGTACATGTCCCTCTCATAAAATGAATTTATTTATATTGTAGTCATTACACACACACACTCGTCGTGTGACTCAACAATTATTAATTAGGGTTGACCCAGATTCCTTATCCTAAAATTTTGTAACTTCTTGTTTTTTAATTTCTAAACAAAAATTTTACGATTTTCCTTGACTTTCAATAATATTAAAAAAATTTTTGTATTTAACTTAACATAGTAATGTAAATTATTATTAATGTTGCTGACACTGCTTGCATTTTTAATTGTTAAGTTGATAATATTGCAAAACTATGTAAAGATGTAATTTACATATATTAGATTTTTTTAAAGCCAAGAATTTTAATTTCCTTAAAAAATTTTGCAAAATTCCCTGACCTTCTCCCTAATTTCTCTGATCATTTTCAATTTTTCAGATTCATTTTCAATTCCCTGCTTTCCCTGATTTCTAGTTTTGTGGCAATCTTGATGAATATTAATTACTACTTGGATACGAACTTGATGACACGCGTCTTTCGATTTAGATAAAGGTTGAAGCAGAGCTCGGAGCAGAGAGAGAGGGAGGGAGGGAGAGAGAGAGATGCTTCTCGTTAATTTCCAGACTAATCGTATCGAAATAAAAAAAATCCGTGATAGAGAGTTAATTTTCCAAATCAAAGAGCACGCTGAACAATTATGTAAAGCGTTTCGTACGCTCGCTCAGATTACACGCTGTTAACTTAATGCATCATTAGTGCACACACGAGTTTATGGAGCGCGTAATGCATTTGCTATCTATTATAGAGAATCACCTGTCTTCCCGCGAGAGATAGCTGTATCTCCGCGAAACCAAACGAATGTCAGATTCATACAATGTGCCCCAAGGATATTCGATAGACTGATCACCTAGTTCATCGGTTTAGTTGTGATGCGCACCGCTGCGAAATACCGTTCGTATTGTTACAGATTCGATACTAGAGAGCACTTTATCGTTCGAATAGCATTCATTTGTCTGTACCGTATATATAATCACGTTGTTTAATGTACGATTATTTGCGTTAAACATTTCAACATGATTAAATGCATGAGCCGATCCACACATATCATCTTGGATAAAATTGAACTGGTTATCAGCTAATTTACGGTGAGCAACGAACAGCGAGTAGTCGAGGATTAAATATTTGATGTATAACTCTCGCTGAGCCGTACGTACGCATTGCTTATGCACGAAACGCGCGAGACAAAATACAAATATAATTGACTGAATTCGTTTCCTATCGCGCGCGAGAAAAAATTAAAAAAAAAAAGATCACTGCATCGACCGAACTATATATCGTTCCGAATGGATTTCCTTTTCCTCGGATGTACAATATCAAATATTGAAAAATTTCAGAGAGAGAGAGAGAGATTAATTCTCTTCTCTTTCCGGTTAGTTTCTTTAACGCTACGTAGCAAGCATTTTTCATCAAGGATAGATATCAGAGATAAAAGAATTTGTTGCATACTATTTTTTCGATTGAATGTAATTTTTGCGATATTTTTCACTACACTGTACTGCGAGCCAAGAGAAATCTAAGCTTTTAGGCAGAAGTTTCACGACGCACTGTATTTGCGATCGTTGCGAGTGCTTACTGTGAATCTGATAATTGACTCGCGGAACTTCCCGATAGTGGCGGTGAGATACGATCGATGATTTACGAGAAACTTGCCGATCTACCTGGATAATTTCTCACAGAACTATATTGCGACACAAGGGCAAGCCGAGCCACTAAAAAGCGAATCGTGTAATTGATGTTCGTTAACAGAAACGTGATCTCGTTTGAGTGTCCTTATTTAGCTAGGCGCGTCAATTTCGCGTCGATACTACTTGGCCGTAGTTACTGAAAGATCTGCTTTTTACGAAAAGACGCGACATAGCGATTGCATTTATATGTCTCCTCAAGCAATATGGACGGCATTTAATGTACAATGAGACTTTTTATTCACCTTGATGGAACACGTTCAATCGTAATACGATCAATCCTAATATTGCATAAACCGAAAAAGTGGCTAGGGATATAATAGGTATTTAAGAAATTTGATGCATCAGTGCACCGATAATGCTACATTTTTTTCCACCGAAGATTAATAATATTCATAATATTCATAATCTGCTTATTTGTTCGAAACGCTTCAAATTTGTGTTAGCGTATGTCTAAATTTCAAAGGAAAGAGAGATTCAATTAATAGGTATTTACAAACACTTATTTATAAGACTTACTTAGAATTTGTTTGAAAACTCATGTAGAAGAAAAATACGATACCTTTACGTTTTGCGCTGAAAAATATAGTGCGCAGGATATCATATAATACACTACGATATGTTACGATACACCACAGTATACGTATTTCACGGTTTAACGTTTTACTCATCACTTTTATTAATTCAGACTGTGACAGAAGCATCCAAGCAACATTAATAATAAAAATGAAGAAATATAGAAAGTATAACATATGTGTATTTTCTCTAGCAATATTTATATCCGTATATTCGAGCATATGATATAGCAAATATAAAATATAAATATGAAGTATGTTTAAAAGTTTTTCGTAATAACTCTACACAACAAGATCGTATTATTTATTACCGTTGCATTTACTATTTATCGCATATTTATCAAACTAATATTAACAGGCAGTAACGGCACATAGTCACGTCTTCGATAGAAAAAGATAATTATTTCGATGTCTCTGGCATCATAATGAACCCTCATTAACCACGAGCGTACTCGCCACCATCCCGTGCAACGTTATGTATTATTTCCACTCCTGTCCATCATTATCCATCTCCCGTTTCCTCTTTCCATCGAGTTTTACGTTTCTCACGATGATCAACATCCACAAGAGGATGTCTCTTCATTTCTGTAATCCCATGATGCGTGAGATGTCTTTAAGAGTGCAGTATCTTATTTCTTTGTAATATTTCCTGTAGTTTCAATCGAGTCTTTTTGTTTATTACGTATATAATTTCGAGGCTATATACTAATTCTAAACTAACTATTTCTCGCTCTCCCATTTCAATTACTCCAAATCAATTTTCTATCACATTAATTTTTTTTATCGCAAAATAACTGATATATCAATCTCACTTATTTTCTTCCGCTCTCTCTCTCTCTCTCTCTCTCTCTCTCTCTCTCTCTCTCTCTCTCTCATCCGCAGTCTCGGCCACGTATGTTAAAGTAGCTGACCGCCGTCGAACACATTTTTAACATTCACCATTTGCCGCGTATATCTCTCAGGGCGCGTAATTTTGTGCGCTCTGACTCTCGCAGTGCGGCGGATACAGTTGGGGTAAATGGCATATACGTGCCGGTCGAATGCATCCTCATTATCCGCGGTGGTATATTCGAAGCAGCCACCCAGTACGTGCGTACGTGAAATTTTCACACTGTTCGTCACGACTGTGTGCCCATTCGCTCGTGATGGCTCCGCTTTATACGTGTTTCCGGCTCTTTAATCCGCCTCGTTCTCTCGAGCCGATATATATCAAACGGCAAGAGATACTGTTATCTCAACACTTTGGCGTTTATTTGAAAACTGACAAGCGCGCGAAGATATATTATACCTTGCAGGTAACACGCCTCGCTGCAAAATATGAAAACTATAGAGGGGGTCTTGTGGTGATTTTAATGAAAGCGCGTTAAATATAGTTATCTGTTATTATTAAAAACTACCAAACATTAATTAACGAAGTATTCTACAAAAAAAAAAAAAAAAGAAAAAAGCGTCCGCTTAAACGTTCCTTAATCTCACGATAAGCCGGTACCTCACGAGGCTTTTCCGGTTTGTGAATTTTTTTACGTGCTAGATTAAAATTTTCGTATATAATGGGACGAGCACGTCACATTTTCGAAACACAGTTCATTGCAGTAGGAATTCACTTTGTATGGCCAAATGTAATTTTTGTAATTAGGGAGAATTAACGAAGCGAGAAAAAAGAGAGAGAACGGGTGGAAAAATGAGACGAGAACCCGAAAGAGGAAGGAAGGAGGGGGGGGGAGAGAGAGGGAGAGAGAGAGAGAGAGAGAGAGAGAGAGAGAGAGAGAAAACAAAGTGCAAGCGTCGAATATATCCTCATTATCTGCAGCGTTATATTCAAAGCATTTACCGCACCGCGTATGGGTTGTACATGCACTGGCATTTTCACACCCTACCCGCTTCGCGTGTAGAGGCTATCCCTCTCGTTTTCTTCGCCCTTCTCTCTTTTCCTATATACCCAAACACAGGCTCGCACGTACATACACGCACGCACACACGCACACGCACACACATATACGCCGTTTTCGGTCCATCGAGTGACGGCTATCGAGAGCCCAGCATCAACGAATTCTCTCGGCCACCACGCGCATCCGTTACACAGTCGCATACTTGCATAATATCGACGTATCGAACAGGGCAGTAGCACGTGGGTTCTAGCGCTGACGCGTTAGCTACCCTGAAATTTCACCGTCAACCCCACGTCAAGGTACATGAATTGTACAAGGATAACCACCACCTGCTCCGTTCTTCGCGCCCACTATGCAGTTTGCGCCTGGCTAAGCTGCTCAGAGAGCGGGGATGATTTAACGCCCGTCGTTCTTTACTTACGTCACATTCGTTAAGACCTCGCCGTAAGTCGGTGTCCGGTCATACGCGACGATTTATAATCATCTTTCCCGTATCCTCGAGCGGATTAGAAATGCTTCGAATTGCTTACGCGAAACGTTATCGCGCGGCGGTAAATTAATTCGTCGCGTCCAGCGATCATGAAATCGGTTAGGAATACCGATAAGTACCTCATTCTCGCTTGACCTATGAACGTATCCTATAATTTGGTCCGTTACATCTGCGGCGTTAAGCGTTATCATGCGCTTTGTTATTCTGTATATATCGATTGTCGACCGCGTATTCATACACGTTCGTGGCTCTGACAAATTGATAACCATTAATAATAACTGATAATCGACCTACGCGCGAATGGACGTTGCGTTAATCGCGGGTGAATTGCATAGCTCAATAAATATGTAACGTGCGCGAGACCATCGGCGTGAATCAATTCAATGCGATTTTTGATATATTTCCTGAATAACGATATACCGGCTCTGCGGAATTTCCTGGAATCGGAAAAACGGGGGCTGCAGTGCTTATCAAATGTTGCCGCAAAATTGCCAGTCAATTTTTCCCTAGGGAAATATCAGATACACTTGAAACAAATGTAAAGATTTCATAAATATGTATGTAGGTATTTATTTATAAATGAGATATAACTTATTCATGCGTCAAGTTTATGTTTTACCTGGTATGTGTGCGCGTTTTACAAAATAATACAGTTGAATATATGCGCTTGGAAGACCGTAAAGTATTAACGAATTGATCGCATTCTGTACTTAGTATGCAACTTGCAAGCACACGACTGACAAAAACAACGCCGCGTTCCCACGTTTTTTTTTCCCAGAGCTACAGATATTTAAACTGAGCTATTAAATAAAAAAATAAGTAATTTTACTATAATATCATCGCAGCATAGGCTAGATAAAAACTCCTCGGGATTCGCGATAAAAAAAATTATTTTAATAAAAAATAAAACGTTTTCAAACGTTATTATTGAAATTTAAGCTCTTTTCATTTCTATCAGTAACAGTTAGTCAGTTTCCGCAGTTGGATCCGATGAAACATATTGGCTTTTCAAAATATCTGTGTATATTCGATATATTTGCTGTTATATAAAAAGTGATTTCAGAATATGAAATTAATATATAAGATCATAAGAAATATATTGCAAAACGAAATTAAGAATAAATAGAGTTAGATATGCGTTGTACGTAATGCACGAGGATTACATAAATCCATTAATTAACATTTATTGATTCATTAATGAACCGTCTGGGGGTGAATGTTGCATATTTACAATGTTCGCTTTAAAATTCAATTTGGGATAAATTTGGAATCTGTTACATTACATTGGTTACATTAGAACTAAAGATAGAAATGTACATTGTGTGAAAATACTGAAATATAGTACTTCTCTATCGTCACAATTTCGAATATCGGACAATTTATTCTGAATAAAATAAAATAATTAAATTTTCGAGGTTCAAAGTTTCTGATCTCATTGTGTAAAAGGATACTAAACAGGAAAAAATCAAACTTAAATTTCGATAATTGTATTCAAATTTTATTTCGTAAAAGTATTCAGAAAAGTAAAGTGTTCGAAATTGTACCACTTATCTTACGATAGTCTAAATGTCGATGGATTTTTCATTTACAACTTATTTTAGCAAAAGCAGTAAAAAAAGAAATTTTTTAAATAGCAAGTCAGTGCCGTTACTAAAAATTGAGCTATTTGCACTTGCGAGAAAAATGCGAGCGAACTGCAGATGATCAATTCGACAGCTGCGATATATGAATTCGGTGTAAGGAGAAACGATGTGAAAATTTCGTAGTTTGCGTGTCTCCTCGCTCCTCGACTGACCTTTAATCCGAATGGCACTATGTGACATATGTGAAAAATTTGTAAGTCAATAACCGTGTGAAACGATAAATCGGACGTTCCATTCGACGCGTCTGATTTTCATTGTAACCACTTAGAGAGGTACCATGCACTCTCGATTTCATTCCTCTAAGGCTCACATTTTCATTTCGCAACTCTTTTTTTGCGCTTCTTTGCACTCTCTCTCTCTCTCTCTCTTTGTCTTTGTCTTTAATGAATATTCATATTTCGAGACTCCTATAACGATCGGTGTAGTTTCTCTCGCGATTTTAGATTACGCATCTCTTTAGCAAGACCTATGCACGCATTCTGCAGCGACTCCCACAAAATTTCCAGCTCAAATAAATAATACGAGTATTCGGAGTTACAGCAGGTGACCCGTTTCGGTCGAACGTGACTTTATCGGGAATTTAGTTCGGCAACTGAGCGTTTATACGGTTCAGCGGACACGCTGCTCGAAGGCCGGAATAAAGTTTCGCGGTAGTGATATTTTTTTCTCTTTCCCTTTTAGAAATTGTCGTTCCCCGCGATAGTTTGCGTTAATTGGATCGACTTTGATGTGTGTTAAGAGTTTATTCGCCGCGAGTGAATCCGGTAGAGTTTACTCGATCGAATTTTCGTGCGGCATGGAGATTGTGGTTCTAATGAAAAGATATGCGCGCCACTATAGATAGGAAAATTTGAAAGAGCACATTGAAAGAAAACTTCATAAAACAAGAATACCTTTCACATCGTTTAAATGATTAAGTTCCGCCACCGCGCGAATACCTTTTTCATTAGTTTTAATATATTCCAATGAAGTCTTGAATAATAAAATTAATGTTAACTGAGGTAATTTCGTGATGCAATTATAACCTATTAGTTTTTCTCCGCGAGTAATTATTAGATTTAGTAACTGCAAAAGAATCGAAAGATAAATTTTCCCATTTCAACTTATTTGTGAAGTAGTGTAAAAATATGTTTTTTAACAAGTCAGAAGATACGCGACGTGAATAAAGAGCGGCAAAGAGATCGAGAATAAAGTGAGAGGGATAAAATCGAGAGATAAGTGTAAAACTAACGTGAATGTTGAGAGTACCTGATAAAAAACACAATGGAGAAATTCACTCCCCCGTAGATATGGATACACCGAGATGGGCTCACATAATAAATCGGAGAAGCGTACGAGGAGAGTGGCAGAATCTCCTGGACTTGGACTGTCCTCGAATTTCACCAGCGTGTAGGGTTGATTGAAACAGAACAAAGGATTGATTGAGATCTGATTCGGATGGTCTCGTCGCTCTTTTTATTAGCGTGTCCGAAAGGTGTACAAGTGAAACGTGTAAAACATGATTCCTTTCACACAATACTCCCAGCTTGAAAGATTAAATACCAGTGACGCGCATACGTTCCCATTGTTGACACCTCCATTTTTCGTCGTAGACAGCGTGCGGTTACAATTGAAATTTTTTTTTCTTGCAAAATTCAATATTTCCTATCGGAATAAAAAATTTACAAGAAAATAATACTTTGTAACACTGTTAAAAATTTTGCTTATTGTGCGTAGCTAATAACAGCTGCAATTTTCAATTGTTACGGTATTGTATTTGATAATGTACATCATTTTTCAGCGTGACAAAGGAAGACTTTTAATTTTCTGGATGGAAGCCTTAGTTTTACAAATATCGACTTTTCCAAAAAAAAAAGAAGGAAACGCCGTGGAATTAATAACTCTCTAATCTGCATATTCTCTTATTAGCGAAACGCCGATTCTACATCGATCGTATGCACGATCGTGATTTGACTAACCGACCGGGTATTGCTCGGCGTAGGATTATCGGTATCGGATATCGCGAATATAACGTAGGACAGAGGCACGGAAAGGGCAAGAGCAGGGAGGGGAGGGGAGAGAGAGAGAGAGAGAGAGAGCGTACAAAACTGATCAAATTCATCAACATCGATGCATATCAAGCCTATCGAAGTTTTCGCTTGTGAGCAAAACACCTCCGGCTCTTTGCTGCTTAATCGAATAAAACAGATAGACGGTAAAATAGATGAAACTGCATCCATATGCATTCAGTCAACAATAGAAGCAAAGGAGCTTACGAACGTAGCAGGATTGAAGAGGTCTATGCACTCGACAAAGTTCTCTGGACGCACAGACCTGATAATTCTAATTCGGTAATTCAAACTTCGGGTTCACTGCGTTTTTGACATACTTGACGTAACACGAGTAAAGCTCAATCGATCGCGCGATGGAGTTTCAAAGCCAAATATATAAATGCGAGGAATGTGAAGAATGAGCCGAGAATAACCACCGACCATGTATCATTCGCCAAGCGTTTGCCGCGATAGCCGTGACCGGTAATTTTCCATATCTGACTTTCCGATCGAACCCTCTCGAGAACTAATAATATAATCGGGAGTCTAATGGAATCTTTAGGCACGACCGCGATAAAGGAATGACTAATGCATTTTGGTTCGCGTAAAGTATAAAGGAAGAGAATATCCTCTTTAGATCATTTCTCTTTATTTTACCATTTCAGCTTCGATCTTCCTGTATTTGCATTTTTATCGCTTTAACCCTTTAAGGATGAGCATCATAAAACTGCTCTCTCGTTTTATGCGCCACGCCGGGACTGAAAGAGTCGATAGAGCCACGATAGAAGATTTCAAAAATAATGTTAGAATATATAGTATACATTTCATATTGGACTATATCGTCTGAGAGTAATTTTGTGTGTACGCGATATCGTAAAAAATATGAAAATATACGTTTTTCCGCAACGCATTCATCGATATGAATTCATAAACGTGAAACGCTGTCATTCTGAATTTCTCGTCGCCCGATGGGGGTCGCAGGTGGAATAAGTTCTCATTTTTCCAAGTTTTAACGATCCAATCTTGAGGAAAACTCGAGAAATACGAACGATGTCGCGCGCGTTAAGAAGCTCGCTCCTCTGCTCCGCGTATCGCGAAAATCAAAATTCATTGAGAGTAATGTTAAATAGCGGCGTTTTTTCCGTCGAAACAGCGTGATATTGCCCTTTCATAAAGCGTTATTTGACGTCCCACTGTTTTGCTCGACGTTATACTTATTGCGTTGTCACAAAAAATTGGGTACTTGAAGAGCTCATAAATTTTCCGTCTAAATATCAATTTGTCCAATGAAAGATGTTAGACATAATTTTCTCGCTTGTGCCGTCGCACTGGAAATCAGTATCGCCGAATATATCACATCTAGTTTAGTGGCGTCGAAGTTGTCAAAATTGTCGTTACACACAAATCGATGTAAATGTAACAGTTGTAGGCAAAATCGAAACCTAGATAACTTTCTGCGTATTTGTTGAGCTTCGCCCGATCCAATCCAACAATGGCTGCAATTTGTGGAAACACGATTGGATTGAGAGTCTATTCAAGTAGTAACGGGAAGCTCACCTTAATCAAGATCCGCGGTAGCGAATTGCCAATTATGTTACAAAGAGCGTACAATATTACCATCATCGGCGGCTGTTAATTTTGATACGAGTTACCGGCGATACCGGGCGTCCTCAATGACCATTGAGGACCATTGCTCGCGCAACAATTGCATTCACAGCAAGAGCAGGCAAGACTGTAACTCGCGAATTCCTGCCTCTTTTTTTTCCCGACATATCGAAAGAGAAACATATCGGAAAGTAGATGATCCATCAGTAACTTTATTTTCATCGAGTGGTTTCACTTCGAAATTCGATATCTCTAATAAGCACCAATTGCTTCAAGAATAATACGAAAATCATAAATTCAGATTAAGACCGACATATCGCCGTCGTTATAATTGAAGATGAATTTTAAGAATTTAATTGAAATTTTCAAGATTAAAATCAATAATACCTTACACGCGCGCACACACACACACACACACAGAAGTGAAAATATCTTATAACTAATGTTAAAATATTGGAAGAATATCTTTCGATAAGAAATTTTTCATCAAATATTAAAAAATATCATATGCACATCTTATGTTATTTAAATATCTTATGCATATCTTGAAACATTAAATAGAACGGTAAAATAATTAAGCTGGTCTTTCGCATTGTAAATCTTAATAGCAAGGAAATTACGTAATAATAAATTTACTAAAATTATTTGTGACAGTTTTTATTTTATCTCAACGTAATCGCATTACGAAGATTTATTCCATCAACGATTTAATATCATGCATCAATCGAGAATTATTAATTAATTTCGATTTCGCACAATAAGCCGATTTTACTTACCAAAAAAAATGGTAAGATTTTTTATTATTTATATTTTTTATAAATCTCTACTCGTCGGGTAGCAATCTCCTAATTATTAGATATTCCATACTTATACGTTCATGTTGATGTTTCATAATTTGAAAAAAAAAAATTTCATATTTCGTAAAATATGACTGTACATCACTGAATTTTCAATTAAATTTAATATCGCGTTCAGTTTATTTATCTTAATATCTATAACATATTCACATGTCACTGCATTTTCAGTTAAAGTAATATCGTGTTCAGTTTATTTATTTTAATGAAGATCATATTTAATATTCAAAAATTAAATAATCAATCAGCGCCACAAGTACTTATAATATTGTAATAAAACTAAAGAAATTAATTATTTCACGTAAACAACATAGCATACACTTGACGAACTAACAATTGTATAAATACATTATCAATATGGATAGCTGAGATGCAGAAATGTGCACGGCGAGCACTGTGATGCTAAAGCTTTAGGATAAATTGTTCTGTTGGCATAACGAACGTTCCTTCGTTAGCTGTATATTCGAGTCGCATAGCCCCGGCAGCGCTGAGCAAGAACATGTGCTTGCAATCAAGATGTTCGATAGCCAAGAACCAATTAAGATTACAAAGAGAAGTCGATGGCTACAATATTACTGCATTAACCGAGACCCGAATCGTGGGCCGGCACGGAACGCGCCAGAGAGGGTTATTCTCTTAAATGTAACCTCGTCCGACGCTTGTTAAAGTTAATGAATTCCAAAGCGTATAGTATAGCGCGGGCGTATATAGGAGACGTGATATTTGTCAATGTTGTTAATATACGTGCTTACTTATCCACCGTAGGGAGGATCAAATTTTCCAAGAAATTATGCGTATACGTGTAACTATTGCATAACAAGGACATGGGTAAGATGAGACGTGTTTAAATTAATATATCGGAGAATGTATGTATATGTATATATATACATAGGTGTTAGAAAAGAGAAATTTTTGCGAAAAACTGCGTCGCGAGTTGTAATATTTTTGCCAAGGTATTATTACGCGGCTGCAGCATTTTTATTATAATTGACACGTATACGCGTGCAATTTTGAAATGAAAAAATATTTTATTCGAACTATGGAATACGCGTATCCCGGACGTATTCATTCGTCTTTCCTCCGCGCGACGAATTTCCCGGTAAACGTCGCAAATCGGAAAGCCCATATTTCGAAAGTAACTCTTCATTTGGCCGGAGGCATGTGGCTCGTAGTGTACGCGTGTATTTCCTTCCGGTACAGCGCGGCTCGGCGGAGCTGCTAGCTGGTCGCGGCTGTATGATTTATTCAGACGGCGCGGCGTAACCCGCGAATATTGTTTGCGCAACGGTCCGCGGGAATAGAAGACATCGGCGTTCCATAAACAACATATATTTTGGAAATAAGAATGGCGAGAAATGCGTCTGGTTGCATCGGTCGTGTTCGATTGCGTTTGATGCACATGTATATATATATATAGAAAGAGAGAGAGAGAGAGAGAGAGAGAGAAATACACGGAGTGTACACGTAATAAAACCGATAGCGTACCCGAAGAGAAATTTCATGTTCCGAGGTGTTCGCCTACGAAATACAATTACGTATTTACCGAACCAAGAGAGAGAAAGAGAGAGAGAGAGAGATCTCTCGGCGTAGCGAAAGGGAGATATCGTCCACGTAGGAATATTATGATTTAGCTCGCTTAATTTAATATTCGCAGAGATATTTTTTTTCTTTCCCCGTCTTATCAAGTAATATAATTTACTTTTTGTGTAATTTATCTCTCAGAACCGTCATTATACATGTCTGGTCCGGAAAGGTGGCAGACAGAAGATGTGGCATCGCGACACATTACGTCCGAAGCGTGAGACGGCGATATTAGATAGAGGATAACTCATCCGTCAGTCCCTGTGAAAGGGTTAATTCGCATTTGCGCGATACATACCCCATAGGCGTTCAGAATCCTCGTCCAAGAATCGACTCTGGATCGCGTACGCGCCCGTCATGCAAATAAGAACCGATGCATATCTTTCCATTAATGAGCCTCTCCTCCTGACACGCCGCTCATATAATACGTAAATTGCGAATTAAGCTTTAGGAGGCACACGTAATCCACTAATTGCGAAAAGGATTAAACTCTCGACCGGTTAGATAAAGGGGGGGGGTTGGGGGGGGAGCGGGGAAAGGAGGAAAAGGAACGACTCTCGATTTGACAGGCGTTGGGATTTGGCGGCGTCCGCGTGATTTCGCTCGCTGCATCGTGGATGATGAAGCGGCGGGATGCGACTGCGACCGCGACCGCGGCAGCGGCGACGGCGGCAATGGCGGGGCGGCGAACCTGAATCAGGGTGACTGCGTAAACGTATGCATGAACCCCGGTAAACTCGTTCCAGATGCCCCTGGGTCGCGCGCTGCTTAATTCAAGAGGCTATTTCGTCCGCGTGAAATGCGTGACTGCTCACGCCCAGAGCATTAAATCGCGCGGGCTCGCCGCGCATGCGTCGGCAATTAAAAGGGGCGTAATGTCATCGACCTTGAGAACCCTGAGGAGGAGCGACCAAGTATTCTCTCACAAACGACAACGGTCGATCAACGTCGCGACGACGCTGCGAGGAGGAAACGATTGTGCGAACGAGTGTATTATCATTGAGCGCGGTAGACTTAACGTACCAAAGATATCTTCTTCTCCGCATTTGCTCAGATTAGAACGATGTTCTTCCGTAATATCGATTCGTAATATCGATTCGAAATGCGATCAACCTCGAGCTCGGCTTCTTTTCTTCGTTGAACTGAGCTTTTCATATTGTAAAGTGTAAAAGAATGCGTTTTGGTATATGAAATTTCATCAGCAATCATAAATCGACAAATTTGCTGCTTTAATAAAAGTGAACAATAAAAATAAATTATTAGCCACTCGAGTCCTTAGCATTATTTGATGCATATATAATACGTATAACAAAAATGTATTGTCAACATTATATATTACATTTTGTCACGAAATTTTGGTATATATTTATTTTTCAGAGTTATATTAATGTAGAAGTGAAATATGAAAAATAATGACATTTCTTGCTTGCTCTAACGCTGCTTTTCATAATTTGATTATATTAATTTGTATGAAAGTTTAATAAAAAAAAAAAAAAAAAAAAACAGACAATATATTAAGTAAAAATAACACGCATTCCAAAACTTATAGAAAATGAGAATGAAATTTAAATGAAGCTGGTTATTGTTCTCATTCAAAATGTTTTGAGGTACTCTACAGCATAATTTTACTCGGTCTCGCATTCATGGAGAAAATGTCGGTTACCATGATGACATTATTCTCCCTGCGCTAAACAACAATGCAACGGATCGCCATGATGGTACACGATCCTCTCGTTTTATTTTCCGCTTTTCTATGTTGCTCGAGTTTTATCATGGTTGATAGTCAGTCGATAATTGTATAGCGAAGAGGTATCTTTTATAATAAATCTTCAGAGGAAATTTCAGTATTGACGTCTGCATTAACCTTTGAATGCATCCCGTGCATTCGCGTTGCTTAGCGTGTATCTCATCGTATTATAAAAAAAAAAAAAAACCGCCATATAGGCTTTGTATCCTAAAGATTTTTTAGCTTACCAAAAATTGTGTCAGCGTAAATCTTCGTGCGTGTGTAATGCGAAACTGCACGCGTTTGGAATATATTGAAAATTTAATGGATTAAAAGAAAAATAATAGGAGAAAAAAAATTGAAAATAAAATTATATTACGATGTAGTTCAGTAATGCATCCGAATTTATGCGTAATATAACGCGATTATATTACATGCTAAAATTAGCGACATTCCATTCCTTTTTTTCCGCCTTTATTCTACCGTCGTCATACCAAAGAATTCTTTCTCTCAGCGAGTCTGCCATTTTCCTCGGCAAGCCTTTGTCCACGTCCCGGACAAAAGGAAAACATAATTCCTCTAACTTGCGTTATTCTTACGATGCCCTGGGCACCGGCATCAAAAAGAAACAACCAGCATTTTCTTTGTTACCTCGTCGTTCGTCGCTCGTTGTTTCTACCACGACTATTATCGTCCTTATCGTCTGTAACGGTCTGTAGATTTCAGAAATCGTGTCTGTCGTACAGATTCTTTCACACCGTAACTCTTGTATCCTGTTATCGTGATTATCACATTTTTTTTTTAATACTTTTCACATATATCATTATGAATGAAAAGCAATAAAAATCATTGAAAAGCCTTAGAAATCGTGTCAACTGAAAAGTTAGGAGATTTAAGGACTTGTAAAGATATATGATAAAATGTGCACGATAAATATTCATACGCGTTCGAGAAAATGTAAATGAGTTAATTATCGAACGATAAATTCTTCCTGTGATATTTGTCGTTAACCTACTTCTCTTTCAATAATATTATAATACGGATATAGATATTATCTTTTCATATCGCATATCTTCTCTATTTGTAACTATCGTCGTCTCCTTTTTTTACATCCAGCTTGTCTTCTTGTTGCTCTTAATCACGAAATTCGCAAAACCGCTCACGTCAGAGGGTCTCCGGAAGAGTTCTCGTAGTACTCCCAGTGCAGTAACTTTCATTTTATTTCCAACACAGTTTCTGGTTTCCTTTGAAAAGCTCAACTTACTTTCACCCTCCCCTTTATCTTTTCTTTTTCTCCGGCTGAAAATCAGCTCCGCCGCACGTACTGCTAAAGAGACGAGGAAGAAGGCAGAAAATGTCAAGGGGAAGTCAAAGGGACACGCTGCAAAGTAAAGCGAAAGGAAATCGATTGAGAATAATGTATCCTTTCGATCTGAAAAGCGTAGCGTATGAGAGCGAATATTTCAACCGGTAATATTTCGCGAAATATATCTTTCTGTCTACTTTATCTATGCACCGTCTTTCTGAAATGTCTTTTTACATTACGCTGCACGAAAGCGAGAAAAAGGATGGTCGGCCTTCGCTCCTACTTTCGTAGCACTCGCGTTGCTTCTCATTAGAAACGTCGACTTCGCGACGAGAAGCTTGACTCGAGCTTGAAAGAGTTTAAGCTTCTTTTTTTTCTGCCCCGCCGTTTTTATTTATCATCTTTCCTTTTCGCGCACACGAAGATTCTCAGTTCTTCAAACAAATATATATATATATACACGAGAAAAGAGAAAATTGCACCGGTAAGTAAGTAAAGACAAACGCCTGAAATTGGCCAAGAATAATTCCATTCGACAAAACATGGCGAGAAATGGATAGATTCCGCGAAAGTGTGCGCGATATATTATCCTTCGACAAGACACTCTTAGTACTTATATGAGATTCCTTAGACGAGAAAGAAAAGAAAAAGACTCTCCAATACTCGCTGTTTCACTACTTTGTTCAGTTCTCGTCCACCGACTGAGTTTCTGAAATCGCTGGCTTCTAGTTTTCATCCTCCGCAGCTATTTTGAACTAGCCTACAAATTCTAGTGCAGTTTCCAATTTGCCTGCAGAATTTTAAGACGTTATTTTCTCTCGTAATATCATTCTCGGTTGCACTTCAAGCTTTCTGTACTTTACCAAGATAGACGGTAAGAAATATCAGAAAGATGTGTAATCATAAGGAATTCTTGCCAATTACGCGAGTTCTTCCTTCTTTTGTTGATATTGGCTCACTCACGCTGGCTCGCCTACAAAATTTTCGAAATTGCTCACTTCAAAAGTTTCCGCTGTGACCCAGTAACTTCTAACGACTTTTATTTCACGTTTTAAAGTCCTCGAGCTCCTGAATCTCTTCAGAAGTTCCTTTATTCGTTCTCCTCAGAGCATTTCTTTCTTGTACCAATGCATAGAGGATGTCCTGGAATTGGTAAAAAATAGATAGATAGCGCTCTACCTTGTAAAATTTAGAATTGATATTTTTTTTTGTTTAGCCAAAGTATCGAAACGTTTATATTCTTTTTTAAGTTGCGGTCTTTAAAGCAACAAGAGAAATTAACTTTCGAAAGGATTGTTTAACGACACATATAGAGTGCATACAGATATAGATTTTACATTTTTTTTTTTATCTTTCTTTCATCCTTCCTATCACGCACAGACACGGAAAAATGAAACATCCTTTCTATCCTTCGCTTTACGTCAGACGACAGAATTTTCAAAAATCGACCGCCGCGAGGAGTCCTTCTTGAGGGAGTCTACAGTAACTTAGACGACACTTATTTCGTATTTTGAAGTAGTTTCCGGTTTTCTTTGAAAGCTCCTTCATTTATCGTCTTTATATCTTTGCTCTCTCAGCTTGGGCTACACCCGAATTCACCGACTATTGCACACCTTGCTGGATAAGGATAAAAAACCCCAACCGTGGGTGGAGAATAAAGAGACACGCGGCTACATAAAACGAGAGGAAATTGAGCGAGGATAATGCGAACCCTCGATCCGAAAAGCAGACCGAGCGATAGAAGCACCGTCAGAATTTTCTCGAAGGAACTTCCTGGCGGAGGAACGTAATATATCATTATTGACGTAGTCTAATATCCTCTCAGTTCTCACGTATTTGCTTGACCATGTAGAGTACACGATATATTTACAATGTCTTATTTGTATATGAACGATAATGTAAAAAAGGAGAAGAGTTAAAACACATATTTTTCTAAATAAAAATAATCTTATAAAGGCTCAATAATAATGAACAATAAATAACAAGAAGGGGGGCTACAAGTCAGATTTTTATATATTTCAAAAATTCTTGGAACATACGTTTCGACCTTATTATTAGGTCATCCTCGGAATAAAGAAATTAAACGCAAATTTGACAAAATTAATAAAACGGTTAAAATTATACAATTTATAATTACGCAAAAAGTTGGTAGTATTTATTCTATCTATCTTCCGCACAATGCAATGCTTTTCATATTGTAATATTATCGGTTATACTCTTTCATTATAATATCGCAATAAGTCCATATAATGATAAAAATATTGATGAGTCATTAAATAAAAATATACCAGCACACATTCTCAACTGCGATTGGTAAACCAGGATCAGTAATTGAAACAATGAGTCAATTTAATTCGCAAGAAGCAAATGCGATCAGAGATAAAAATTGAAACCAGTTCAGTCAAATTGCTTGTATTGTATTATCATTATGTTCAATATTTTTATCATTATGGACTTATTGCGGCTGTTATAATGAAAGAATATAACTGATAATATTACCAGAACGAAAAGTATTGCGTTGTGCGGAAGATAGATAGAATAAATACTACCAACTTTTTGCGTAATTATAAATTGTATAATTTTAACCGTTTTATTAATTTTGTTAAATTTGCGTTTAATTTCTTTACACTGAGGATGACCTAATAATAAGGTCGAAACGTATGTTCTAAGAATTTGAAATACATAAAAATCTGGCTTGTAGGCCCTTCTTGTTATTTATCGTTTTATATTTTTCTGTATGCGAGAAGAAAGACATGCGAATATTTGAGATAAAATATCCCTTCTAAAATTGCCATCTGGATGCCACTTTGATTCGTAATATCCCTTAAAAGGATAAATGTCAAAAGCGCGATGGGATGTCATTTCATTTCGTTCTGACTTCGCTTCCTTGTTGTTTTGCAATGACTGTATTTTAATTCGCTCGTGCGAAAGAAATTTTAACCGCATGGTTACTCACGGAAATACTTCTGTTTCACTTGGTGTATAGTGCTTTCACAGTTAGTTACGTTCGCTCGAGTTCTCTGGTGTGCTTTTAGTTTTCTTTAGGAAGATTTCATGATATTCTTCGACTTTCGTATTCTCCCGGGAATTCTGTATATTATTCGGCAGTATATAGATGAATTTAAACCTTGAGAAAAAAGTCTTAAGAAAATTTATTGAAGATTTACTGGAAGGTGATTTTATTGTATAATTATATTGGAACACGTGAAATGAACTATTAAAAAATTATTACCCCGTATCTCGATAAAATTTTATGCTTCCGAGTATTACATAACAATCAGCGTTACGTGATTTATTTTTTGTATTATCATCTTGATAAAATTTAAAACTGTCACGTACGTTTATACTTTAGCGTTGTTATCTCTCGCATAAATTTAAATACCAAATAATATTCAGTCTATATCTAAAATGTTGACAATATAAAAGTTAATTTCTACCGATATCTTCGATCGAAATCTAATTAAAATCTAAATAATTCTGTCGCATTGAGATATGTCGTGAATTTATTCGTCAGTCTCCGGGAAAAGAAGAAAAGAAATGGAAAACACGCGAGCGATGATAAGCGAAGCGAAAGCCGATCGTTCTATAATAACGCATTCCTTTACTCCATCCTAAAAAGCGAGCAAACCGATCGACAGCGACGGATCTCCCTTTTCATGGATGTGCACGATATATTTCCACCCCATAATTTCATCCCTCCATCCTCCGTGTACGTGCTTGGAAATTAAAGTAACGGACGAGTCGCCGCCGAGTGCAAATTTCGCGTACGTCTGCCGGTAATGCTATTAGCGTGCGTCGCTAACACGTCGCGAAAAGTTCGTTCTTCGCGAAAGGCGAGTTAATTCGATTAAAACTCGCACCTCTAACAAAACTGCTGACACTTTTAATATGTCAGTGTGCGTCCAACTTTCTAACTATAATCTATCGCCAAATGTTAAGAAGTAAAAATACACGGTGAAAATATTATTAATCTCACTAACGTTAGAGAAATTATCGTACTTTTCTCTCATTTTTTTCGCGTGCATTTTTGCGTACATTTTTTGCGCAAAGAGATATCACATCCAGATATACAACATGGCAACCTGCATCAAAATGATCGTGAGATTTATATGACAATAATTTTGGAGACGGACCAGACATTTAACATAACCGCAAGTGGGAAAAGCGTTAATTATAAAGCGGCACACATAATGTGCGGGAAGGCAAACGTGGGAATGATGCACGTGAAGCGCATAGGGACAGATGTAAATAATGATATAGTATTATTTACGCTAGCGGCGCGCCACGTCGTTGCAATGACGCAATTGTGCCAATCTAATTGCGGTTCACGCCTGAGCATGATGCATGCCGAACGCGTGCGACACGAAACAAGAATTCGCACGCTCGTGATTTTAACCGTGATTTTCTTCCGACGTTATCCTTCCCTCTCGCAAACGATGGACGGACAATATCGGCGACGAGCTCGGCGACTGTTCCCGGCGAAAACAAAAGGACGTCGTTCGTAATAATCAGTAACGACGTTGTCGAAAAGATGTCTCCGTGTAATAAAACGATACACGTCGGGCAAGTGCGTGAGTGCACCAGCCGTGAAACATAATCGAGTTATCGCGTAAAATGTAGTTCCGACTGTCGTGACCAGGCCGTAATTCCCTTTTGGAATTCGCGGAGGACGCATAACGCCGTTTCGGATGTGGTAAAAAAAAAAAAAAAAAAAAAAAAAAAAAAAGGG
>NW_017305451.1:3104948-3114915 GCF_001594115.1 Trachymyrmex septentrionalis
GATACATTTTCCTGTCCGGCGATTTTCACCGCTCCCACTTTTTCATCATTTAAACATCGCGCAATAGCGATATGCGGAATGTTATCATGGCGCGAGATAGCGTATGGAAGAAAATGGTTGGAAGGTGACAAAACAGTCATTCGTGCTACAGAAATGTGACATACCGCTGGAGTTCAATGGGACGCTTGTAAAATGTGTCAGAAAGTTAGTTGTTAATCCGACACATATTACCGTTACATTGTATAATAAAATACTTCTCGAAAGCGGAGTTTCGAATACGGTATAATTTGGGTCAGTTTAACGCGCATAAACGTACGCGAAAATAATCTCTATGTTTATCTGTTACAGCAGAAACGCGGCAATTGGCGTAAAGCAATCTCTTTTTCGCATATCTATAGTATCGGGTATTGAACGCACACCAAAGTTATATATCGGTTTCAATCCTTGCTCAAAAATACAGTTTATTTGTGCTTTATTGACAGTTGCAATTTTACATCGATTTCCTCGATTTTCGTAAACTCGTTCCAATACGATTTCTCATTTTGGGAAATTTTTCCAGATAATAATCTCGACGATAAAACCGTCTCGTTCGTTTGAGCTTGAAAGCTCTTTTCTCATTTCTTTACGTTAATTCTAATTCGAGATCGTTTGAAAATAAAAAGCTGCCATTCGTTTTTTCCGCAATATTCGTTTGCGTGGACGACGCAGATCCGTTCGATCCAACGAAACATTCCTCTCTTATCCGAAATAAGATAAAAACTCCGTCGTTTCGACGATTCGAGCGCGAGAAGCACGAGGGTAGAGTGAGCGGAATCGGAGAACGGTCTTTGGGAATCGATACTTTCGACGTCGTTCGAAAGCGATGCCTTCGAAACGAGTTACTCCTAGCTCTGAGTTTCTTCGCAGAAATTTCCCAGGTATTGTGTTTCCCCGGTAATTGGGTACTTTCGGCCTTATCCCGGTCGAGGTTTCCCCCGAAAATAGCGCCCAATCCGGTAGCGAGAATCCGTTCGAAACTTCTTTCGCGTAGACGATTGGATGATGAGAGCATCACAGTTCGCTTAATCCCCTTTTGCATGAGGCGAAAATAAAGCCGTAACTCGCATTCCGAATTTGAAGGAGGATGGCGAAGAGATCCTTTAGCGAAGATTTCTTTCTTTTTTAGTATTCATTTTTTGTTATACGCCGATCGATAAAATCGGATATTTTCGCGTTTCCCGCTCTAACGCCGCAGATTGTGAACCTGAGACGAAAATCCAGGCGAATAGGAGAAATGGGAATGTCTATCTGTGTATATTGTATTGCATATAGAAAAGATATACGATATATGCGACAAAAGTAGATGCCGAGTATGGGATGCGAGCAAACGAATGGACAATACATATAAGAATAGATGCCGAGCCGATATAGAATCTCGGGCTTATTTTTCGATGGCGATCTCTAAAAGAGAAATCTCTAAAAGATACGCGTGGAAAGATATATTCTAATATAGATGATTATACTTTTAAATAGCCTGTATCCCTTTAAATAATGTAGAGAAAGGCGCGGAAAGGACTTTCCGTGTTCGTTCACCTTAATGTTATCGGAATAATTTAACGCGACCTCTGCCGTCTCTCGTTATTGACGTGCCACTAACGCGGTAATGGATTCTTACTTAATGATGAGACCCGCTCGGATTTCTGCCAACAACCTATCGAAATGGCGGAATAGTTCAGCATCCCTGTACATCAAGTCCTCGGGTCGAGAGCTTCCATGTTGCCCCTAGAACGCTTCATTTACCCTGAAAACGTTTGCGATACGTTCATAGCAACTCTCTGATGTTTTTCCACTACTACTTTTCTTCACGAGAAAAATTATTGTACGAGTACACGCGCGCATGCATACGTATCTGAGTAATAGTATTTTTTTCGCTCTACTCGATATAAGTTTATTAAATCAACCAATTTTAGCCGCCGTAACTCATCCGTCAGTTTGAATTTTGATCGGATCTTAATTTTCTTCTCTTGCCTGCCTACACTTTAACTATCATCTAGAAAGACCGCTAACTTCCTCGAGCCAGACTGCAAGATTGCCTTGGTCTTTTTAGCTTAGCAGAACTTGCATATCATGTGTCAGGGGCAAAAATCCGAGGAGTACGGTGTAGTAAAAGCTAATGCTTCTACACTTAGTTTGAGCTTTGACTACACGCGAGACAGTCTCGATTTAGCCTCCGTCTCGTCTCGAACGAAAATTCATTTCCAGACAAGACATCGGCGTCGATTATTCCAAGCATTAAAGAGTTCCGCTTGGAGTTACGTATTACTGAGTTTCTATATTTAAATGTTTAAATTTCTTGCATATTTTATCAATGAAATTCCATTTATTTTAAGATAATATGTAAAAATAAGTTGACTTATTATAAGTAGTAATGTTTAATAAATGTGTAACTTAAAATGCAGCGTATATATTTAAATTGTACAATCCCGATTGTTTTTTTGTAAGTTAGTTTATTTTTGCATAAACCTCCACATTTTCACACAACTTTATAATTTAATAAAATGAGAAATATTTACTGTTTAGAGCAAAATCACTGTCCATATATTCGAGTAAAATTTTCAACGCAACTTTGTTTATTAATTTTACTGATAAGTCAGCGAAATAATTTTACAGCTGCGTAAATCAACGATAACGTGCGAAATCTCAGATGTGCAATGTACCAAGCTCGGCGCCTATGTCACGAATTTCCGTCGCGATGCTGTCGCTAAAAATACATGCAGTTGTCTGGAGTATACAAGGTCATTGATCCTAATATATGAATATAGGGTCAATTTTTATTTCCTGGCAGAGGATTCTTAAATATCAGTCCTCTTAAATATCAGTTCAATAATTCTTATTCATAATTTCTCACTTCTTATCTCTAACCTCACATCTTATTAATTTTTCGAATAAAATAAATTTGTATTATTTCGGGAATAATGAAAAAATAAATATATCGTATTAAATATCAGTATAGGTATATGGCAATATATGTTATTATTTTTATACTACTTTTAAATATCAAAAAAACATTAAAAATTTCATCTTGCTTTGACATCGCAAAAGTAAATATTTTTTTTTATTAAATCACCAACGAATTTTCATTAAATCATGCTGCAAAATAAATAGGTAAAAATTATGTGACAGTGCGATTTTCCACTCATCAGCTTTCAATAATTTCACTACACGTAATTCTTGAATAACTAGACATATATGTCATGATTAGATGTGTGGGAAATATTTTTGCATCTCAATAATTCGTGAGCAAGACAAGGAGATTCGTCAAGTATATTCCCGCGAGACAATAGCAAGGCTCGTATTAATTCGCTGTGAGAAAGCGACGCGCGTCTGTATTTCAAAATGGCTTATGAGTACAATTTCGGTCGACCAAATGTACTCCTCTGAACAATAGCTAGACGCAGCACAGAGTTCTCCGAATACGCTTTAACCAGATTACATACGCTCCGGATTGCGAGAACCGCGCCGTTTTATGTACACGCACGCGCTATAATTGGAGAAATACTCGTGAGCTCCAAGTAAGCCGCTTTACTTCTTATCCGCAGTGATTCTCAGCAAATTATTGGATTCTGCAAAAGGACTTTTGCATCAGCTGTAATATCCCATTAATAAATTAATTTGTCGCAACGGCATGTTTTATTCATTCGATATGTAACGCTGAGCTTTGTCTAATTTGAGCTTTGTACTAATTTATCTCAATTTAATTGCCCACGTACGTCAAAAAAATATATCAAAAATGCGAAATAAACAGATAAGGATTTATAACAAATAACAGATTAATAAGAAATTATATTATCTTGTAATCTACGTTATTAAACGCGAGGCATCCATCACCATGATATTGCCGTCATATTGATATATTTAGAAATGCGAGAGAGAGAGAGAGAGAGAGGGGGGGGGTAAGATACACAGATTCAGTAAACATTCGAGGAATGGCTACTATATAGTAATAACAATGTTATTAGCGTTGTGTTGTGCGTACGTCTGATACGCCGTGTCAATGAACGATGTTTCGCGTACAGTGCGTGTGCGTGTCGGTACTCTTGCATATTTGTACTCTACACTTATCATCCTCATATATCTCGTTTTTTACGAGCAGTCAATCATAAATTTTACAAAGTGCATCGTGAATGTCTCCAGTGAAGGACTACTTCACCAGCTTGGAGTACATATAACAATCGAGTTACCTACTCGCGCTCGCGAGAAGTAAAAGTTCTCCATCATTCTACTGTCTCTTAAATCGAAGGACATGATACTGGTGGAGATGTGACCTACATCGTGTCTAGCGTGATAATAAAGAAAAAAACAAAAAACAAAATAAAGTAATGGGTTTTCGTGTCTTTCAAGACTGCATTAACCGCGGAATACTGGGGATTAGTAAAAAAAAAAAAAGAAAAAGGACAAAACATATATCCATCATATATCCTTCCTAGCCTCCGGAAAAGTTGACGGCGAGAACATCACGGGGTGTAAATCAATTCTCTTTCGCTAACGTTACGTTCGATGAAGTTGAAATGGATTTGAGTAGAACATCTAGGAAATAAGTGCGCGCGCGCGCGCGCGGGGGCGACTTGGTCGACGTTAAATTTTTCTCAGAATTCTGGAGCGAATTTTCTTTTCGCCGAAGATAAAACGAGAGTTGACTCGAGGACGGAGTGCGGTGTATGCGCGCGCGCATAGTAGTATGGCGTAGTTTTTTAAGGAGATGAATAAATGAGTACGACGACCTCGCAAAGTAACCCGGTAAGGTCCTGAACCAGTCGCCTACAGGTGATTTCTGTCACCGTTTCTTGCCTGCCGCCACGCTACGCTATCAAATATTTCACAACGAACGTGAGATATCAGTCTAGACGGACATCTTTTGACAAATTCCCGAGAGCACGACGTATAATCGGGTCGCTTTTACGTTATGTTACGCGCAACGAACCGTTAAAGCTCGCATGATGGGAAAGTTATCCGACTGCACACCGGCGCTCTCAATTTTTCTTCTCTCTAATGGAAAACAAAACGGAAATGCGAGTGATCGGCGAGCCACAACTTCGTAAACTCGTAACGCTTTTCCCTCCCACGGTCGTAACGTTCGTTTTCTTTTCCGCGTGATCAGTGCCAGACATATTCGGGAGTAAGTCGATATCGAAGGGAACCGATATAGACACGTTCGTCCAACAGTTAAACCAGTTCTTACGAGCAATGTTACTTCGTTCATTCAACAGGCTGAAGAGAGCCCTGGGCTAGTCCCGCGCCAGCAGCTTTGGTTCATTGATTTTTACTGGCTTTTCTTCGGGACGAGGGACGCGCGGAACGACCCGCGTGCTCGGTTTGTTCCTCGTGTAATACAATCATATATTCCACGCTCGCCTCCGGCTAAAGTAATAAAAACCCGAGTAAAGAAATTAGGGGGTTGACCGATTAAATTTTTAAGATCTTATATCTTAGTTTTGTACGTGGGCAGTTTTGTACGTGGTCAGTGACTTTTTTTCATTAAAATTCCACTTATTTTTCCACAAAATCTTTTTTAAACAAATTACTGACTTATTAATCTACTCATGTACATTTAGATATATTGGAATTGAAAGAATGTATACATACAGTGGCTGATGATGGTTTAAGACTTTGCACATTTCACAGCTTTTAGTGTACAATGTATTATCTCTTATACTTAATTTATGTCTCCTTTCAGAGATATTCTTTTTCCTAGTTTCTTTTTTTTATAATTTTCTCTCAATCAATCATTTTTCGATGCGCGGTTAACCGCCGAATGTCAAGCTGTCAATATAGAATTCATCACCGAGCCGAATTTGCACACGCGATTCACACGGCTGGCAATCAATCAATATATAGGAAAAATACGATAATAATACTTAAAAATTTCAATATCTTTTAGGAATAGATGCGACAAATTGGAACGATTAATTTTTTTTTTTTTTTTTTATGTATTTTAATATTTTTGCTAAAAAAAAAATTCGAAATTCATGAGTGATGATGAAACGTTACAATTGTTTAAATGCTACTATAATAATTAAATTCATAAAGAAAGTTCGAAATATATCTATAATTTGTAAATTTTATTTTATTACAAAACTTTATTATTTAAAAAATAAATCTTATGAATGAAATTTTTAACTTTCTGATTTTTTCATATATTTAAATTTTAATAAAAAATATTTAAACAACATTACTGATATCTATTTGAGATAAAAAAATCCAGATTTGATAAGATTAATTGAAATTTAACAAGACAATAAATAATGCAAAGTAGGAAACGATGTAACGAGTTGATTTAATGGAAAATTAATTTAACATTATTTATACACGACAAAAACAGATGACAAACATACATTATAAAATTGTTAAGCAAATCTGTCGAAAAGAAGTTTCAATCATTAAATATTACTATATATTGACGATTTTATACTCAAATATCGTGAAAAATGGATTAGTTTGAGTATAATCCCATTTCCAATATAAGCTCTTAAAACATTTCACGCGAGATTGAAAAATCCATAGCGCGGTACTTGGTCGAAGAATTTCGAAACAAAATATAAGATCGCTCTATAATTCATAAGATTCACTTTAAGTATAGGACAATGAGTTTAAAATGATTTTTTTTTAAGAACTTGGAATTTTCATGGAAACTCTTTAATTTAGCTATCAAATTTTTTTGAAAACATAGTTGTGTTCGCCCTCTGCTCGTGAGACGACAGCAAAGCGATGATAGATAGCGTGGACATTTTATGAGGTTAAATAAGCGTCAACTTCCAGTAAAGAAGTCTTCAGCCAGTCTCGTTTCAGCAGATTTCTGCTGATTATTCCATTGATTTTTGTCGGTTTTTTTGTCGTAGACAGAATGGCATGCCATTATACCACTATGGCAATTATACGCGTACATTAAGCATTTATTACGTTGGCTTTATTATCACAGTCAGCTTCTGCTTTGCACACAGGTATCGCATAACGGGCAGTACGAGAGTAGACTATTATAAATTCATACTTCCAATATTGTTGTACCACGCTAAAAATTTTATTTCGAGCCGATCGTTAATTTACGAAATTATAAGTATAAATGTTAGCCTTTTCCGAAAGACGGAAGATGTATTCCGATGCTCGTCGCGAAATCGTAACTCGTTCCGTCAGCTTCTTCGCCCGTCATTGATTTATCTATTTCATTTACATCCGATTAATTTTTCAATTTATGATCTTGATTTGTCAGCGTTTCAAAGAACGTACGAATTTAAGACAGTTATAGACATTAAGACAGAATATATAAGCAAATCTACAAATATAAGCATTTGATTTTTTAGAGAAATATTAAAATGCATTGTAAAAGACATTATGTATTAAAAATGATCAGAGAATCAATATATTTACAATATTTCTTGAATAATTATTCGTGATAACTAACGATGGAAAACAAAAAGAATTTTCAAAATTGATAACTCATTTCAATTATATACACATATATATATATAATTACATTCAATTAATTTTCAATATAATAGAATAGCAATTTCTTCTGACTATTATTACGCTTCTTACGAACAGAGAAACGAATTTCATTCTTGCAAAGTGACAGAATTTACTAGCACAATTTTCGACAGTTCAGTTTATAAAGCTGCAACTCTCAGTCGAAAACTTATATAATATGAAACAATTAAAAAAAAAAAAAAAAAAAATACCATATATATTTTTCAAAAACTAGAATTTTAACATGTAGAAGTGTTTTGTGAGATATTCCGCTGCTCGAAAAACTTTTTGAAGTTAATGCTATGTTGCATAGCAGCTGCGTATGTTGCAAAACAATGAAATAACCCATAAAATTAAAAAAAAATAAATTATGCACATTGCTGGGTGCCGGCCACATGTAACTTTGCATTTGAAAGTTAATTTACGCGAAACTAGCACTTGGTACATAATTTTTGCATAACACGGCCCGTGTAATCCGTTACAAATACTTCGTAAAAGTTGCAATCACTTCGCAGAGCGAATAATATGTAAATTTATATAACCTGTATCTATAACGAAATAACACACCTTTCCAACCGCGATGGCACGTAGACGTAGCAAGCGGAGAGCCGTAGAATTTTCAATGCTAATTTCGAACATAGCCGCCTGTTCCGCGGTCGTTGCCTCGTCGACAAAACCATATTCCGGGACATTGTGCAAATGCAAGTGACCCCCGTCCGCGTTCGATTAAGAAGCAAAACAACCGAACATTGGCTTTGTATTCCTGATTAACGTCCCGATCCCTCCCGTGATTCGAGCTCGTATTATTAATACACGTGGCAAACGCGGTGAACGGGAACACCGAGCGAAAAAGCTCGGCTCGTCATTCGCGTGCAACGGGAATTTTTGTTTTACTAATATTAGCAATTTTAACATGGCTGGCCGACGTTAGGCAGAGAGAAGGTGGAGGGGGGAGGGAGAGAGAGAGAGAGAGAGGGAGGGAGAGAAAGAGTAAGCCGCAAAGCAGATTACCCTGGGGCCAGAATCTTTTTACTTTTCTGCCCTTTTCTCTCGTTTCTTTTTTTACCATCTTTTTTTTTTTTTTTTTTTTTTTAATTTGTACGCTACTGTAACATTGTAGTCCGTATAGTTGCACTGTGTTCTTCACGGCGGAAAAATCTTTTAAGGAAAATCAAGACGCGCAGAGATCAGGACTAAAATCGGCGGAGAAAAATCGTGAAATTTCATAATGCAAAGAGCTGCTCTTCTAGCGAACACAATACGTTTTATGAGAGGAAAAAAAGCTGAAATTTTATAAATTTGGTTGACGTCTTTCATAAAGTGACCGTAGGAATTAGCTCTTGGTCATATACCTGCATTTTTGCTCTAACGAGAAAATAGATTTTAAAATAGAAGAAAGGGAGAAGAAGAAAGGAAAAGAGAAGGAAAGAGCGTGGTCCCCTCACGCGCGGTATTACGTCAATCGGATTATTATCGCGGTAAAAACAAAACTCCTTTTGCAGGCAGTTTCTGTCTGATGCTCGTTTGTCCGTAAAGCGTTGTGATATAAAAATATTTCAAGCAACACCGTACTGAATTAAATCGACTGTAAGTAATTATACTGTCGGGAATAGCTGGAACGCAATACTCGGCAAGAGGTACGTATTATTTCGTTGATAAGACCATTTTATTTTTATTCTTGCGCCGCGTTTATTTATACACTCGTTCGCCGTTTCAACGTATTACTTTTTATCCGTAATTACGTAGTTTTCGATATTTTTTTTTACCTACTGTATCACGTGGACGTAGATTTAATTGATATATATTACAAAAAAAAAAAAAAGGCAAGATATCTCTCTGTGTGAATAACTTATCGCGAACACGAAATTATACTTCTAACCATTTCATGTGCGAATAGCGTAAGATTTTTGAAGATATTCCCGAGAGAAGGCTATTCAAACGAGCACAGTTGATATGTGAAATGCATGTCGTCCCAAAAGGACGTTCTTCTCGACGAAAGAGAGTAGAATTTTCCGCGGTAGAAAAAGGGCTCCAACGCGCGCGAAGGAGGTCATGTCATTACTGTTATCAGCGACTGCGGTGAAGCAGTCGTCTATCAAATTCGCGCATCCGTTCCCTTCCTTATTGTTCCGCTATTACAGCAAACGACGCATTCAAAAGGACTAAACGAGTTACGTTTCCGATCTCGATATTCGAGACGATTTCGCAGCGCACGTGGTTCATTGGATAGAGTACCTCTAGTTCTGCCATCACGTGGTACCACCACGCGAATAGCAGGAAGGGGATAAAGATAGGGTAGGTGTAGGATAGAGCAAAAGGAGAACGAGATGAAGGATAGATTTTTACAATAGAGAAAAAAAGTGAGAAAGAGTATTCGCGGTGTTCGTGCAAGCGCACTTGCGCTTAGAGCACTATAACGTTCTCTAGGTTGGTGGAATGGTGGCGGCACTGTGGCTCGAACAAGGGGGGG
>NW_017305451.1:3114938-3138024 GCF_001594115.1 Trachymyrmex septentrionalis
GAATGGGGTGGCAGAAGGGGTAGTAGGAGACCAGAGTGAAAGGTGGGGTTGCCGCTCGATACCACTGCGGCACGGCCAAAGTCGAAGCTATACCACGAATCCCTCCGCTTCGCTCTTTCTCTCTCCATATTTCGCCCTTCCCCAACCCCCATCGCTACTCTCTCGCTCGCTATGCCACCCTGCCACCCTGCCACCCTGCCACCCTGTGTGCCCTGTCTTTCCTCCTCCTCCTCTCTCTCTCTCTCTCTCTCTCTCTCTCTCTCTCTCGCCTCCTGGTACGTGCGCACTATAGCAAACGGCCTACAGCCTTTGCCCGGTATCTATCCCCGAAATCTACCCGAGCGACCCTCCAACTCCGCCGCTTCCTCTCGCATTCGCGCTCATCCTACCTATCCCTCAGGATCCCTCGAGGGGATCTACCGACTGCGCGCTCTTTAAACAACGAGACACCTTTCCCTCGGCTACGTCTCAATTCTCGCCCGGAAGAAGCCCGATCTGCCTCGCTTTTCCGGGCTAACGTCCCACGCGCGTTCGTGATCGGCCGGCTCTCTCAACCTATCTGTTTTCCCCTCTCCATCCGGCGTCCTGTGTGTTCCGTCTTCTCTCTTCACGATTTCCGCATTTTGACTTTTCCACCTCTGTCCACCAGCGAGATCGATCGTTAGCTTTATGAAAGCACAGCTCCGCCAAAAATAATCGCATGAATTATCATATTTATGCGGAATATAAATTCATAAGCAAAAGAGAGGACATACGAGGTCGCGAAATTTATCCTGAGACTAAAATAGTCTTAGGAAAATTAGATAAATAATTTTTCTGTCAGCTAATATCGCAACACCGCACCTAGATATTTTCTTTCTTGGTAAAACAATTTCGTTAAGAGCCACGACAGAAATATCAATTTATTTAATTAAATTACATCCCCTCTCTGATAAGCTCTGTATTAAATAGATAAATTCTAATTGTGTCTCTAGAGTCGCTTATATTAATCGGTATACATTATATAAAGAGATACGCTGTCACATTCTTGAATTACCTAATATTATGATTAAATCGGTTAGAGTAAAAAATAAAAAAATTAATAAGAGATAAAATAAATTTCATAAATTTGTCAGGAATAAAAAAATTGAGAAACTTTTTGATACATTATTAGATTAATAAATTTTACTAATTCCATGATTAAAATTAAAATACAATTCGAGCATTTTTATGCTCTCTAAAATTTGATATATTAACTTCATTTAAACAAAAAATGGAGAATGAATAATTTCTGTGATTTATATTGAAAAGATATTTTTGCTCACTTTGTGTGAACGATCGATTAATTGGTCGATCTAAACTTTCATTAAGAAATAAACAACGTACAATTCATCGGAAAACCTCGAGATAGATAGCACTTCTAATACTATCTGTATATTCGATCATCCTGATCGGTTCCAGAGCATACGCTACTCTTGGATCGAATCTCCCGATGCAAATTAAGTATAGTCTCCATGGTGTTACCGTATTAAATTGAATATGTTAAGCATGGCGGCAGCTGTGTATCAAAGTCCCATGGCGAAGTACGCCATGCCGCAATATTTGGCCCTCAGGGTAGTGAACGTTGTTTTCTTACACGAGGCGGGAAACACGATGATCGTATATGCTGTACCTTATTTCTATTACGCGACAGAAAACGTAAAATATAAGAAGCATCTGTACCGAGCACCCTTCAGAGTTTATAGTTTAGGGTAAATAACTTGTAGCGACATACAAGAAAAATTATTTGTTGCAGGGTATATTGTAAGAAAAAGTTACAGGTGATGATTTATTTTTAATATCGTGATCCAATTTGACACCAGTGATGGATTAAGGGAGTTTCAATTTTTATTTAGAGTTCGATATAACTTTATTCAAGAAAGTTTTTTTTGGTCGAAAAACTTTGACAAAATGTAGTATATTGAGATCGTGGAGTACACCAGCGCTTTCTAGTCCCGACGTCCCATCCAGAATCGCAGCCCATTTAGCCCATATGTGTCGAGGTGTCCCCGACATCTACATGATTTTAAAGTCATCAAATTTGAATAAAAGCGTGATATATCTCGGAATAACATTTTTATCAACTCAACGAAACGTCGATGATGTCTCAGGATACATGCGGCATTAAGTATTCATATTAGCAGATGAGCTTGTCTCGCATTTTTTCAATAAATATATCGACTTTCATGATAACGTCAAAATTAATTTGGTAATATTTTTATTATTTCAAAACAAAAACTCATTTGTCGTACTGTCGCGTTAAATTGATTGTGTTATAAGCATGCCTCAGCTGCAAAGTACAAATATAGAGTATAATAACCGCGATATTTAAGCCACGAAGTATGAGCCTTGCATTCTTACACGAAGCACTAAGCGCGCGATGCTTACAAAGCTCGAGATTATAATCTGAGATTTGCATGGAAAACTTTATGATCGTGCGAAAGAAGTATGTAAATTAATACACTTTGAGAGAAAGAGATCGACGATTACGCTCGGGAGAGGACAAAGTGCAAAAACCTGATGTAATCGGGCGCAATTAACTGGCGACTGAACTTTTTCCTTATCTATTAACGCCATGCATAATGTCTTTATTACCACATCATTTCATCTTGTCGGCTCTTGCTGTCGACTTTTACGTAAAATAATTTAATTTCGAATTTCTGCATCAATAGAACTCGATCATATCCGTATCATAAAAAATTCGATACTACCGGATTACTATAATAGGATACAGAAAAATGCCACATGTAATAGGAATATTTAAAAGTTTATTTTAGTACAGTAAAGCAGGAGCAAATTTGAAAACGTTTAGATATTTTTATTTCTACCCTTAATTGTCTTTAGAATCGTACGTTTCTGAAAATGTAACGTACTAAAATTATGATCAAATTATATTGTGATTTTCACGTACCTAGACCACAAAATTTGCACTAAATTATATAAATACGGGGGTTATGGTCAGTGGCATAACTAGGTGAGCGTGTACACAGTGCAATCAGCGCTTAAGTGCACTCTCCCTCCTTTTAAACACATCTCCTCCTTTTCAAAGTATAAGCAGTACAGGGGTACTTCATTAAGAGTAAAAACGAACTGGGTCTCTGGTACATTAATAAATGTTTCGAACCGCGAGATTGATTAAATAAACATCTGCGTGTAAATTTCACAGCCTCCTCTAAGATTCATTCGAAAATGATTTCAAGCTAATATATTATTTTATATTATGTTATATATTTTTTTAAATTTTTAACGACTGTATAATGACACATTTTTTGCCAGAGTATCGTACTACTTCAGTTACAGGTCATAGTTCATCGATTAATCGCAAGCTCGAATTTCTTTCTTAACGTCGTTACATCCTCTCGTATCGTGTAGCAATATTTATGCTAGCAAGAACTCGCAAACGTGATACAAGAATCCGATACCGGCTAATATTTCTTTCATAAATCGTGTAAATGTCAGGGAGATTTTAAACAACGCGAAAACATGGCAGATATGATCGGGTAAAACGAAATATATGGTGGATACGATATTCGGGATAAATAAGAGAAGGTAATGAGATATCTAGAATAAGAAGAAAAAAATCATATTTAGCGGCAAAAAGTTGCGCGAAACAATTTTGACCGTTGAAAGAATTATGAGATCTGTATTTCTTGCAGATAATGCAACCAAATAAATGTATGGAGGGATAAGAAAGCTTAGAGAAAAGAAATACTGGAATTGTTTTTAACGTTACGTACAACACGTTTTTTAATTAATACACGATTTAATTATTATTTGGACATACATCAAACCTTTCAACATATATTCAGCATACATTTTCTATAAATTCAACAATTTTTGTCACACGTGTACGTGGGTTATAAATAATATTGAATTTATTCGGAATAATCGAGATGGATGAAATGCCGAAAATAACGTTTCGTTTATACGTAAAATTTTATTTTATCAAACTCAATGTTACAAGTGCTAATGCTAACAGTAAAGCATGATCGTATTAACAGAGGTTTAATATAACGAATCAAAAGTTAGCCACTTTAAAATGTTGAAGAAATATGATATGCAATTGAGGTAATCAAATAATGAATAATCAATGGTTAAAGTAATTTAGAATGTTTTTCGAAAAATCAATTTGATACTTCCTCTTTCGATATCGCTTAATTTACGTAGAAAATATTAAAAATTTGAATAGAACGGAAAAATTCATGGATTACATAATACAGCTTCAGCTAACTTGCAACCACTTACGAAGCTGTTTTCATCGACAATCATCAACAATTCGCTCCAGGCAATTAATATCTCGTGATTCTCGTGTATTTCTCGCTAATCCGCGGAAATTAGTTGTCTATATACGGTTAGTAATACAAAGCGTTCAAACAAATCCGTTGCGCAGTACAAGAAAGAGGATGATGTTCAGTGACCGAAACCGCGAATAGGGAACAGCATAAATGGTAGTAAAATAATGAAATATGTCACTTCGCTTTTGGTTTCGACCCACTTTTTTCCACCACTCCGAAAGGAAGGTTTTTTTCATATTTTAACTTTTGTCATCGAGATTTCAAATTTTCACAATTTACATATAAAATTCAAGAATTTTATTTGAAATTTTCGATATATATGAATTTTGTATGCATACAATATAGTTTATTTTATTTCTGCGGGTAGATTTTAAAGTTATATTCTGTGACGATATGCGGAAATATTAAGCGCGGTCATATTAATATTTTAAAAAATTGAATGGTGCAATCATATATATATATACTCGTATATATATATATAACAGACTAAAGGCTTAACAAAGATGAGTCTCATATAGTATAATAGAATAAAAGCTTAACAAGGATGAATTTTCATTAAAATATTCTACGTAGAAAATTAATCAGCAGTTGTGTTACAACTGTTTTCAGTGACACAATAGTTTTTAGTGAATAGATTCAATTTATTAGTTGAACAATTTTCATTTTACGCTTATAAATTGCCATTTCGTGTTTTTTTCTTACATCATTCTAATTTTCTTACAATGTAAATTGAATCTTACAATCATAAACGCAAATATTTGTAATCCCATGTTAATAATGATTAGGGAATATTAATTTCCATCAAAATTTCTCACAAATTCTGGATTGTTCTAAATTTTAAACTCGTTTGTGATAGCTGCTGTCACATTTGATCATTTTACGCTTCAGGTCATATCGAACTCTGATGGCACATAGGATTTCTATTATATTTTATAATATCGCTGCATGTATTGATTCAAGGTAATTGACGAAAAGTCGATTTAAATAGACGAAAAAGCCTTTCATATTTTCTCGCAATTTTTCTCCTCTCTTCGAAACGAGAGAATTCAAGATTGAATAATCATGAAAGATCTTTGAATGATAAATTGAAGCACGTGATAGCAATAATTCATTAAAGTAATGGAACATTTACGAAGCAATCGATTGATCTTGATATTACCAGGTCCTTTTTCACCTCATACCGTAAATATTTCCCAATGATTGCCGTTGTTCGAGTTTGTTAGGACTTGGACCGGAGGGGTTCTAGGTGAAAGACGCGAGAAAGGTGAAGCACGGGGAAGAATACAGAACGATAAGTTTTTTGATGAAACTTCCGTCGTGATGCCTGAGGGAGAGGCAAGACTAAAGAATATCCTTGTCGATCCTTCCCGGAGAAGAAGATAACAGGAAAGTTCCGCCGATACTCCTTGTCGTTATATTTTCTTCTATCGCACTAGTTTCCGCGATCTTTCCTTTCCGTCTCATTACTGAACCAACGTGATATTGTTTCGTTAAGACGTCGATGCGGAATATAAATCGCGGTCTACATTTATCGTGCCTAAGTATTAAACTCTTCTCGCCAAGCCCTCAAGTTATCTCGCCCTCCTCTTTTTACGCACGCGAAAAACGGTTCTCACCGTGCAGTTATTGAAACGAAAATTTCTTCCCATCAGTTTACCGGATGTGTCGAATAAGCGAAATATATCGCGGTCGTACGAATACATACGCGAGAGAACGCGGTATACGCGAAATAGCCACGATTGAGCAGTAATGCCAGAGCAGTTGCACAACGTAAACTCGAGGTTGAGCAGGATATTACGTCCTTTTTCTCCAGAAAGTATATTTCCGCGAAAACTCGTTGTATGTATACACGTAGAAAATGCAAAGGTAGCAACGAAGGTTCTTGCAATTTGCATAATTTATTGAGTACCAGGGGTGGAATCACTCTTATATCATCCGCGAAAAATGAGGAAGCTGAGAAACGACAGGATGAAAAATCGTTGGTACACAGAATTACCTTCTCCCACACTTCGGGGGTCCGCAGAATCTCATATACCCGTGGCTTTTTCTTGAAACTCATCCTACGTGGCAAATAGCACGGTACTTAAGAACATTAGCGATGCATGAGCTTAGCTTGGGAGAAGATATTTAAATAAAGCTCTTGTAACAGCAAACACGGACGACATAAACTGACAAGCTTAATCAATAATGTATTCCAGTTTTCGGAGGAAAAGCTCACTTAGGATCAGAATTTTGCCTGTTGACGTCAATGTGGAAGTGTATTAAAAGTAACGGAATGTAAAATTGCGGATGCACTTTTGTGGAATATAACTTCAATTGCTCGATCGAAGAACCGCGTCACTTTGTCACGGTGGAAGATATCCCGGAAGAGTTACGCTGTTCTATTCACGCTCAAGTTTTTCGCATACTACTGTCCGTTTGTTCTCCCGGAGCGAGCCAGCGAATTCACCGCGTATATCATACGACCTAATTTGCCATCGCGCGGCAGGCGGACCGACCTCAATCGAAAATCGATCAAATTCAGTTCCGCTATCCCAACTTTTTCCAGCATCGTGAAAACACGTCTTACTTCCATCGCGGTCCACAAGTAATCGCGAGACTTACGCATGTAAAAAAGGAGAAACACGTCCGCCGTTTACAGCTCTATTAAATTACACGCCGGATTTCATCTGAATAAAAAGAGTCTATTATTCCGAAGAGAAAACAGACTTGCAGCGGGACACCTATTAGCGAGAATAGTGAGATTTCTGTTTCGCAGGATGACGACCAGTAAACTCCGGCGGAAAAAATTAACAACGTTTGGCCGTGTCAAACGCGCGGTAACTCGCTCATGCAAAATTCTTTTTTTTTTTTTTTTTTTTTAGTGCGTAGGGCGAATCCACGTTGAAAGCTGGGCACACCGCTTGAACTGCGCCAGGGCAAGAAACGAGCGTAAAAAAAAAAAAAAAAGCGAAAATAGCAAAGCTGATAGCCAAGAGGCAGAAACAGAGACGGCACTTTCGCAATACTTAACTTACCCTAGCAAGCCTGTCGAGATTCGCTTGGAGAATGTTTCATAGCGCGGGTGGATTTACAGAAAGTAACGGCGCAATTTCGTACTGGTCTACAGCAGAAATCTACGACGCAATTTAAACACTAAAGTACACCTTGGAAAATATTAAACAAAAGTCAATAGTAGAACAAATTGCGAACAATGCTTTCGAGAATCTGCACGAAATTTTTAAATACGTGACTTCCTTTAGCAAGATTTCTCAAAAATACAATAGAAATGCGAAATTGAATCAAGTATATTGTAGAAACGATAAATCTTGGGTAATATATTTAAAACTTTAGTAGAGAAGATAGATTCGATTTGTTTCCTCAAATTTCATGAAAATCAATAATATTCGTTTAAAGTCTATATTATTTTGTACTCTAAAATATTATTTTTTTTACAACAATAGACGCATTTGAATCGAAATAATTTTTTTCTTCAATTGATTTCATCCGGCTTTCCTCGATTCTATTCGAATCACATAAATCTATAGATTCATAGCTTTATAAACTCATAAATTCACGAAGATATAGATCAACAGCTTTACAGATGTATACTGCGAATCTACAGATAGAAGTATGAGGTGCAAAATACTTTCGTGTGACATCGCGTCCTACATAAACTAATATTTTATCTCATTTATTTATTGATTAATATATGTTTCTTGTATCGTTACTTTTACCTCGTGCATTCGCAACGTTAGACATAAATTGACAACTGAAAGTTGAGAGTATAAATATTATAAGATGAGATGTAAAAGTCACAGATTAAGAGCCAATCGTTCAATATTGCGGATTGAAGGTTAAGGATTACGAGCTGCGAGCTAAAGGTTGAAGATGATAATTAATACTTGAGGATTGAATGTTGAGAGGCTGAAGATTATGGATTGAGAAAGGATGAAGATTCAAAGACTTGAGATTAAGAGATGGAGGTTGGAATTTAAAGACTGGCAGTGTGATAATTAACATCTAAAAAAAGTCCAAAATATACTTTGTCAGATATTGACGTCAGATATGATAGTTTGATAAAATTCAAAGATTAATAATTACATTCACATACAATTCGTATTAGACAAACGAGAATAAATCAATTAAGAGGACCTATTTTTGATCAAAGTGGATTTTAGTGTTTAAATTTCTGAGTGAATTTATATCAAATTCTGCAAATCTCGCGTGTGGAAATCTTTTTCGGTCTTGAAATGCATAAATAGTACTAGAATAATAATATCATATATTTGATATTATTACATAATTAATAATATCATATAATTGATGAGAAGAATATTAAAAGAATATTGATAATTGGATGTTAATCTAAGCGAGAGCTGTAATATCAATATAAAAGTTAAATTATTAATATTTCTTATTTTGAATAAATTTATAAATTTAACGCGATGTACTGAAAATATAAAACAACTATTCTTTGCAATTACTCACAACAGTTATTTATTTACCTTCAATTTTCTAAAATATTAAAATGGATTGCCTTTAAAAATCGAATGTTTCTAAAATATTATTCCATTTTTTCTATGATACAGAAACACAGTAATACGTGTTTATATGACGCAAATAATGTACTTGAAATATAAATGAATTTTCTTGACTCGTTGTAGAAATTATTTCAACTAACCAAAGAGCAAAGTGTGTATGTGTGTTCGAGGTTGTACAAGTTTGCCGCTTAAATTAATGACTTCCCATTTGCTCCTTCGTTACCCTTATTTCATGTATTCTTAATCTCTTTTACGTGACGACATTTCTCATAAATGATGCTGAATTCATTTGGCGAATTTTAACGCGCTTAAAATAGCTACGCAAACGTTTCATCAAAATCGTTGATCCAATAAAAAAAAAATCCTGAATCTCTAAAAATATCGGAATATTTATTATTCGCAGGCGCGACCGTTACAAGCTCGAAATATTCATTCCAGCAAGATACGTCCGGTATTTGCCGTAAACATTTTCCGCGAAATATACCAGTGCATATTTGCGAGAGTATCCACGAGTATTCGCGAGGTGCTCAACGCAACGCGCAAACCGCGCGTATGTTCCGTCTGGTTCAACGAGTACGTGTACATACGAGTACGTATCCCGTAGATACGGTTTTACACATTCTACTGTATTTTAAAACACACGTGCTAACCCGTGCACGAACAAAGTGTAGCCACGCGACGATACCCACTACGATGTTAACGAAATCTCTGGCGACAATACGTCGACGTTTGGGTAAACACGGCTTGCAACTGGTTGCAGCAATTGGTTGGCAGTGTGTGCAACCGAGCGCTTTTCTTTCCCGAAGATCAACGCCGAGAACGTCCGCGAGAGCATTTTCCTTCGCTTTCAACCCCTTTGCGCCGTATTCGTATCCCGTTTCCCTCTTAATGCTCTCTGCTTTTGTGCTGTAAATGAAATCTCCGTACCAGCTCGACGTACTCGCTCAGTCTCGCAAGGAGAGCGTCGAATATCTTCGCTCTCTGTGCAAAATGCACCGTACGATATTGGGGCGCCGTTAAAGGAGAAGCTGCGTATTTTATTCTACGAGAATGTCCCTTTCTTGTTCTACAACATTTTCACGCAAATGAATAAACCGTGTTTCACACATTACACAACGGCGTACAACACCGAACAACATTTTTTCTCCGTATCCCTTAGCAGAAGAAACAGGTGTGTAAAGTTCTTGTATAATGCGCATATCTCGCGTTAAATGCAAGGGAAAGAAGAAATAATATCGCGCAGCAGAGAGAAAGAAGGGTAGGTACATTTACCTAAAGGTGCGCGCGAGGCAGAAAAATTTCTCTCGAGTAAACAATCGCGTATCGCGTATCGCGCGTTTCCCGCGGAAAAACCGCAGGAAAGACCAGCACAACGGCGAGAGATCAATCGGAGCGTTTACGTCGATTCACACTGAAGCGAAGCTTCAACAACGAACCGATAATCCAAAGCAAAAATCGTAAAGCGGCTGTATTTGCGCCGTACGCAAAGATACGCAAGGATACGCAAGGATACGCAAAGAATCATGACGCTCAATTTATAGCATTTTCACGGTGTGAGGCGAGGTGGCGGGGCGGAAGAGACGCGCAGACAATAAAGGGAAAGAATAAATCGTTTACCGTTGGAAGACACCCGTCATGAGCGGATCTTCACGGTTCAAGAGCGTCGTCTCTACAGTTTCACAGAGTGCGCGAGAGAAAGAGAGCCGCGCGCGTCACTCCTTTTTCTTCTTATAAAATATACCACACTGCGCGTCTACGCTCCGCTACGGTTCGATCCTTTCTGCTCCCCTTTCCACGAGTTTACTTTATCGCGAGAAATATCAGGTTCCGCAGCACCTAGTGCAAACACGGGAGAGACACTTGCGCCCAGGTATAAGCGACGACATTTGCTCCTTTTTCATGTCCCTCTGACACTCGTTCCGTGAAATTTCTTACTCCCTTCGCGCCCGCGCGAAACTCCTCGCAGAGCCGTTTACGGTGCGGTCGCGTCATCGGGTTCGCGCGAGATAATAAATATCGGATCGTACGAGCGCGCACGCAGCTGCGGGGAAAATAGCGCCGACACCACGTCGTCGAGCCGATGTGTACAGCCGGTGTACACTCGCTAAGCTCGAAACTGCTATTTTTAGCAGTAACATCAAAGAGAATGACTTATGCATTCGGTCTCGCGAAAGGCGCGTAACGATGACATATTTCTGGAACGGTTTGATGCATCAAAGCGTCCCTTTCAATCTTCGCATTTCACGCAAACATTCTGAAACCGTGTCGTCCGTGTACGTATAATCCACGCTTCTGTGCAATCCTCCTGTTTATCGGTAGCAAGAATGAACACTTTCTACTTGAAACTTTTTATTACGTGTCTGCAAAAGACAATGATTGTTTTAGACGATACTTCGGAACCTTTTGTTTCTCTTTTTTTTGAGGGGAGAAAATAATATTTTCATTTCTTTCATTTTTTTTCGAGTATGAATGCTCGAGTGTAGCGTTATATCGAAATGTGAATTAATATTAACGTTTGCTCTTACATTATTCATTTGTCAAAATCCAAAATTAATTTCGTTAATGTCAGAAGAAATTTCACACAACCACTTTTACTCCCTATTGTTAATTATTTCGCGGAGTGACAAACAGGTTTAACGGCGTGTGCATTACAAAAATTGCAAACTGTATCTCGTGCTAAAGAGATTAAATACTACCGGCGCAAAGTATACATAATTACGGAATAAAGTACTAGGTAATTGCGAAGCTGCGTATAGCACCTATGCACCATCCACGAGTGAAAAAGGGAATTATATTTTCGTACCACCGTGATTTCAAAGGCGATTCAGACGGGATGATTAAATCAGAGTATGATATATATATATATATATATATATATATATATACACACACATGCGCGTCGGAAAAAAACTAAAGGTGCAAAATTTCGCGCGCTCTTGCCCGCGAGCCATATGCACATTAATTTCATAACGTATGTACAAGTAAAGTCAACTTAAAGCTGATAGCCGACCGACGCGACGGATAGGAAGCTTTGAAGGAACGTCTTTTATTTCACTCTCTCTAGAATCTCTCTCTCTCTCTCTCTCTTTTTGCCATAACGATGTAATTAAATTCTAAAAACAGGAAACGACGTCTAAAGACGCGTCGATGAATTTGCCAATTTATTAATAATATAACATTATAATTTAATAACGACTTAAATTTAGAATCGTTCCATTGTAAGTTCATATCCGTCCGTTTCCACGGAAGGAAATCTATTTATAAAAGATTTTCTTCAAGGATCAATGTCTTTTAAATATTGGATTAATATCAATTGAAATTTCGCAAAGAGCGAAACTGTCGGTTTCCTATTGTTTGAAAAACTTGACAAATATTAAAATAAAGGAAACCAAATGACATCGAGGTTGAAGACAATTTACTTCAAAGCGCGAAAGCATTTGCGCGGAAAGCACGACCGAGTTTTCGTATCCTCCGCGAGAATATCCTTATACAAACTGCAACAGTAAGATTATAAACTGAGAAGTTTCCTGCTCACGTTATAATCCGCTATTCATGTTTACCCGGGCGATAATATCCAAGCTGACAAAGCTATCGTAAGCCAATATTTCGCAGGAGCGCTCTCATAAAATATTTAAATCACCAATTTGTGAAAAATATCGTTTGGATTTCTTAATTAAATCACATTTATTCCTTTTCGAAATCTAATCAAAAGTTATTATTGAACGGTAATGTGAACGAATATTCGTTATTTTCGAATACCGTTCGATCGAATCTGCTCGAGTCAAATCGAGTATAATTCTAATTCTAGTTTCCGTTCACGTAAAAAGCACTCCGATATTTCAGCGTGACTTTATTTTTAACTTTCTAATCTAATCAATCAAATGAATCAAATTCTGCCAACTTTCCAAAAAAATTAATAAAAATTACTAATACTGTAATAATTTTAAACAAAGTGCTGATCTAGTTTTTGCACTTTAAATGTTAAAAAATGAGTAACCTGTAGTATTAATTTCGAGAGTATTACACAAATATCTTTGTATGATACAGTATCACGATATATATTATATCACGTTATATTTATTTTAGAAAATATTCGATTACCACGATTATAATGGCGTACAACAACATGTGTACAAGGCTATATACAAGGCAAATGTAAATTCATCAAATGTAGAATTATCCCATCCATCTAATAATATCTACAATAATATTTGATTTGCGTAATTGGAACGATATCGAGAACTTGACTCTCCACATATAATATATATATTCATCTTGATTATTAGGACAGACTTTTTGAACGTTGAAGGTAAGCGTAAACTCTTGCAGTCGCTAGCTGCCTCGAACCCCTGAGCGACGTGTAAACGCCACTCGGCGATGCTTAGCACACACGCGTGTGTTTTCACTCCGGGGAATATATTCCTGGCGTTAGAGCTTCGTGAGCACGAGAGACGTGACGTTGCAACAATCGCCGCCGTCCCTCGCTCGGCCCTATACACCGTCCGTCTTTTTCCGAAAGGGAAAATTGCGACATGCCCCAGCGAAAACATGACGCGGCCTTCGCATTCCGCCGTTTCTCTCTCATCCCGCTTTCCATCCCCCACGTTTCTCACCCATCCACGATTCCCTTCGTCCAGAGGGAATGAAAATCCCGAGGACGTCGCCTGTGTGTCAGTCGACGGGAGAGACAGTCGTTCGAGGCCCGGGTCTCATCCCTCCCTCCTTCTCCTCCCTTGCTATCTACCACCAGGCATGAATTTGTGCAATCTGAGTCTTTAACACCGTGATGGTTTTTGCTTTTATTAGAAACGGTAAACGTGGGGCACGAGACATGGGAACGTAGATTAAACGACCCTGCGGGATCTCGTTAAAGGGATCTCCTTCTAGGTTGAGACAACGGCAGTTTTCGGTAAATGATGCCGGCGACGCCGAGTGGCTGCATCGGGTCGCGAGCGTTCCCGATACCCGTCGCCTTCCAGTACGAAACAGTACGACGTTGGATCGCTAGCTAATAACGTTTAATACCGAAGTTAGGTTACGACACGAACGAACGAAGAACTTGGGGGTCTCGTCGACTTTGAGATAAGTTTGCTCACCCCTCATTTGTTCTCGCGAAACACGCCGGCATCGCGTCGTTACCTTGTACAAAATTTTCAGCACGTTCGCGCGCGCAATAGCTTTAGAACTTTTGAAGGGAACAGAGGGAGAGGGTGGGACGGAGATAGGGCAGAACGAAGGGGAGAGAGGGAGAGAGAGAGAGAGAGAGAAGTACAGAGAGGTAGTGCGAGGCTGGAAATGGCGAGAACGAGCACGTCGCGTGATATCGGCCGGTGATGGATGCAGTCATTCGAAACGCGGAGCAGGCAGCAACCGCGACGACGATCTATTCGATCCGGTCGATCCGTGTAATTAAATGCCCACCGCGTATCCACCGCTAGGTTTCTCCACCGCACGAAAGTGTACCCCGTGGTTGCTGTAATTTATCCACACTTGTAAAGGGACTCTCAGACGAAAGTCGTTCGTTAGCGCGGAAAAAAAGATGAGGCCGCAAAATAAATATATACAGCGAATAACTGTCTTTTTCTGGAAAGAGAAGATTTTTACTAAAGTATCTAAAAAGATCGACACAGATCTGAAAATAACTTTGTTGAATCAAATTAATCAAATTATGTGATGTAAGACATTCAAGCGTGCTGCAAACAGTTTTGACATTCTAGCACAACCAGCTCGAAAATCCTACATAATTATTACGATGATAATCCACGACAATTATTTTCAGATCTGTATCTAATTAAATTTTTAGATACGTCAGCTGTTCTTTCCGTGCACGAGTATGTTCGTTAATTTTTATTACGTTCCTCACTTGCATTTGTCATTTGGACGTCGACTCGCTATTGCATTACTTCACTAATATTGCATTACTTTACTAGTATTACTCTATGACTGCGTCCGCTTTGCCGCTCAAAGCAAGCATCATTTCATCCTAGTTGTTTATCAAATATTAAACAAGGACAAACGATGCCTGCAAACGCCTGTGAACGGCAAAGCGAAGGCAGGTCTATATTGTCGGAAATATGGCGCTAACTAATTCGTCGCGACAACACGTTAATCAATATTGCCAGACAATACGTACTGATGAAATTAACACGTATATTGAAGCATTTTTGTTACCTACGTTTCACAAAAGAGCGAAACTAAATATTGACGCTCGTAAGTGCGTGTGATTAAACTGACCATAATAATTATTTATGCAGGAGATAGGTATGAAACACGCGTACCGATAGTTGTGGTCGTTTATGAGGTTGCATGTTTCGGAGCCCCAATTAATGGTATGTCGAGTGTACGCGAAACGAATTTGAAGGGGGCATCAAAAGGTACACGGCATGCAATCCCAAAGGCAGTTTCGCGTTAACCAAAAGTACCGCGTTGAAAACTAATTAAAAAATATATTGACTTAATTCACCATCGCATCGGCTTAAATAGCAAGGCAATCGTACAATTTGCCGGACATCGTTTATTCGAAAACAATTTCGAAAATCGTTTTTACACCTCGCGAAATTGTTTTTCAATTTTTGATTCGCAATAACTGAAAGAGACTGACGTTTTTATCATAAAAAAAATTCGTAGGGTGAAAACGTGCAATGGAAACCTGATAATTAAATCATGTTTAAATAATGTGAGTGTTGGTGTAATGAAATGGAAAGTTCTCCTAACCGACTGTGAGGTAAGGATTCGATTACGAGTGCAACCCAAAGTTAATTTTACAGAAATTAAAAAAAAAAGTACTTTCAAATAAAATATACCATTTGGAGCTTTAACATAGATTTGAAAAGTTTATCCGACGTTGAAAATTCACGACGGGACATTACAAATCTCGTACAAATTGAGATTGTTAAAATATCACCACAGATTTCGCGAATACAAGCGAAACGTAAATATTTAATCGAAGATTTATCGCGGAGAAAAAGAAAGGAACTGAGAGAGAAAGAGAGAGAGAGAGAGAGAGAGAGAGAAGGAGAGAGGAAAGAATAGGAAGAAACGCAAGACAATGGAAAAAAAATCAAAAAAGGAAGAGCTGAGCCAAGTTTCGGTCGTAAGAGAGACAAGTGGGTACTGAAATCGTCCAGGTCGCGCCAATATTCGTGAACGCAATCTTTGGTGAAATGCAAATTCACTACTCGTTCGACCGATGGACTTCTTTGGAAATATACGAGAATAAGAGGAGGAGAGGGACAGAGAATTGCAGATGCGAGATTAAATTTCTATTAAGTGTGGAACTGAAACTTTTAATACGTCGCAGTTGTCAAAATTGAATTGCTATTTCGGTAATCGTTTCCGCATAATTTCACAAAAAAGTGACGAGTTAATAAACTCGATAATTGTGACATTATGTTATTGTAATTTTTACTATATAGTAATTAACGTCTGACAAATAAATTTTCAGTCTGCCATTATTCTGTCTGCCGAAATTATATATTATTCTCTTTGGTGTCATAACGGGTTTTATGGAATTTATCCAGATGTCAGGTTTCTCTCGCGGCTTAATTAACTCATCCGCTATTAACTACTCCGATCGTGCTTCGATACGCTTTCTCAAACATCTAGATTTAAAGTCATTCGATTCATATTTTTTTAATAGAATTACACAGCTATGATTAGCCTGCGATGTGCGGTTGGTCAACGCTATATTTATTTCGACCTCAATTTCATAATTCTATTTCATATTCTATCGTACAGAAATAACTTAACGAACATCAGTATCGAATTGTGTCAACTTGTTCATTGGAAATGATTATAATCTGCATCTATAAATCGGAATACATGCGGTACAACATCGACACTAATTAAATACAATGGATCTTTCTGAAAGCGGTAATGAGGTAATTGCATGTACAATAGTAACACAAGAAAGTAGAATATTCTCACGGCTGACAAGATTGTTAAATAATATGGTGCGACGATGTCCACTACGTGGACCGTATGCGGCAATGCTGCGTATTCTACGATTTCAGAGGAAGCCATATTCACTTCTACTATCTAGTCTATGGATATCTTCTCGGAATGACGCGATAACGGACCATCGCGAGCCGTACAACTTCGTCGATCGAAACTTCCCGTTCCATCTACTCTTTCCTCGCCGTCAACACGTATGAGGTCAACCCGCGCCTGGTAACTGAGAATCGTCCGTTGATCCGTTCCCAGTGGACGCCAAATGAAAATCGGAAAAAGTACCGGCGAGGCGAATTTAATCGGGAAGTATGTGTGTAAAAGCGCCATGTAATAACCGTGCATTATCACATAAATCGGAACTACCGGGACTACTACTGTTCGAGTTACTTTGACACTTTTTGTGGTCGTATATTTTAAAACATTATGCTTTGCGGAAATAATATATCCTCTGATACTACTGTGTACCTACACACTATATCACTTGATTTAGACGTCGCGAGAAAACATCTCGAGGGCGAACATCTTTTTCCTTCTTCGTACTCTGTTAATAAATATCAAAAGAGATGATACATTCATACATAAAAAAATATATACATATTTAAAATTTACTAATCTTTTTATCAATTTTAAAAAATTACAAACTATTTAACATCTTTTAAACGAAAAGTTATTCAGCTTTAGCGTAGAATTATAATATAGGAAATGAGATCGAAAAAAAAAAAAAAAATATCCGGTTTGGATTTCGTCTGATAATCATTTTATTACTGCGTATGATTTATTAAGTATTTATTATTGCATATTTTATAAGCGGGAAATTGAGAGATACGCACACACACACACACACACACAAATACGGTATAGAAAATACCGTGCGATAAATGTGGCGTGTTGCGTGTTGGATTTGGTTTTGCAGCAGTTACGCGAGCACAATCTAACAGGAGTATCTGAATTTGCCTAAAAGCCTCGCCGGATAGTATCTGGACGCTGCGCGTTCGCTACGGTCCACGCAATCCTCATAGTTTGCATCGCGAGATCTCCGGCATACGGACTGCACACTTCGGTCAACTATTCCCGGTACGGGAATCTCCTTCGCCTAGTGACGCATAGCCGAAATCTGATAGTTACCGCCGTGGAATGAATATGCGATACGCGCGCGATGTTCATACTGACGCGTGCCCGGCAAGTAAATGCCAAGTTCCATCAAGTGCCTGTATTCGGTAACGCATATACGCGCGCGAGTATCAAATGGATAATACGCGTTTTGACTCGGATCGCCAAATCTCAGTAATTAGTGCTGCGCGGTCACGATACTAATCACACTTCGAGACAAATCGAACCATCGGACACTGTTGGGAATTGACCTGAAAGTCATACACATCAGATCATTGATCGGGGATCGAATAAAAAATATGACTCTAGCAGAGAGAGGTGTCCTTGGAAAGGTGTTTGTTTTTTTAAGAAGTTACTGCTATGCAAAAAAAAAAAGATTTTTTCTTTTGCTGAATTTTTTGTATTTTACAGACTATCGCAGACTTTGAAAACCATAAAATTGTAACTTCTATATATTCGTTCTGGAAAACTAAAATATTTTCTTAACTTTGTTAGAAATTTCTATTTAATTTTCATTGAATTTTAACGAAATATAAAAAGAAACACATATTTAACGCGATATTTATGAAATGTACCTTTCATATTTCATTAAATGTAAAATAATTAAGAGTGGCACGCGTAATTGAAATTTTAATTTCAAATGCAGTCTCAAAATTTAGATCAATACAATCGATATCTACCAAATCACATTTCAAGAATGGAAACATATTGAAATAGACTGAACGGTGACTTTTGTTTGACGAACGTCGAACGAAAAAAATTGTAGCAGCCAGTTTTGATCCGTTTAATAATAGAACGTGTCAATTACAAGAGCTCCATTTGCGAGTTTACACCGCGTACGAATATGTACGAATATGTACTTGTACAAAACAGAAAGGACCAGTTCCTATCGCCGAAATATCGAGAGTACAATTGCGATTTGCATCGGCCGCCTGCCTCTCGACAAAAAATATGCGCACCCGCAGTGCGCCGAATAATGGCGAGAAAAAAGAATAGAAGGTAACAAACAACGAAAAAAATAAAATAAAATAAAGTAGAGCGAATGTCGTACTCGGTGAATCGCCGCGGACTCTTCTTCACGCGAATGCATTTCAAGCATAACGCGCTCGTGTATTATGCGTTCGAATAAATTTGAATGCGAATGAAGGTGTAACAAAAAAAAAACAGAAAGGAGCGAAGAAGATAGGAGGGTGAGGGGGTGGGCGAGAAAAAACAAAAGAGTGGATACATCGCGAGTAATTTTGATCGGCTCGACACGCGTGTGCGACGTATATTTCGAAACAAGAAGAAAATTGAGATAAATCGACGTCTCTAGACAACGATCGGGACCTGTCAATTAATCGATCTACTTCGGTTCACATTCCTTTTTACCGGATCCTATCTTTTAATTGGAAGGACAGCACATCGGCCGACCGACCGTTCGGCCGATCGGACGGATTAGGCCGGTTCTCTTGACTTGGAAAGATCAATAAAAGCTGCCCGAGAGAGCTACAGTCCAAACCATGTTTCCCGCTGGCATCACCGACCTTATCGTCGCCATCACGGAGCTCCGCTGGAAAATGGCATCCAGTGCGCGTCAATATTTTTCTACGCCACCGTTGCGGCCAGAAAGACGAAGCGCGGATCGTTGATGACTTATCTCTACTTTCTACCGTCATCTGTTTCACGCGAGCCACCGTTCTTTTTCACAAAGGGCTAATTAATTATCCCGATTATCAAAGTTCCCCGCCTGTGACCTTTTCGGAGAGGTAAATTCTTTTTATTAGACTCTCTTTCACGTGTCGCGAGTTAAAAGATTAGTAGACTGGAAGGATAAAAGGAGCGCGAAAAATGACTGATAAAATGACTGAGGGGAAGGCCCATCGTAGTGGCGAGTGTCGCTTGTACTCAGCCATTGTGTCGAAATGCAAATCGCTCGATAGCCAGCGGCGGACGGAAATGATGGAGCGGCGAATCTATGTGTGCGGGCATCTCCCTGCGTCGCGCGACGCGTCGCGACGCGTCGCGACGCGGGAAAAAGCTTTCCTTCTGATACCGCCACTCCTCTTCACCGCTCCGCGCGCAGCTCGTAGAGGAATCTGACTCGTCAGACTGGTTTATTAAATTTTCACGGTACGGCGGACACGTTTAATTTTACTTTGTATTGATTTTACCGCAGAATGGGAATACGGTGCGCGGACGGACGATGTAATTCTTTTCCACAGTCTGCACGGAGAGAGTTGAACCTCGCAGCACACAATGTGCGACGATACGAAGCTTCAATCGGCAGTGTACCCAATGAAAATTGACTCGTCCGCGCGTCAATCAATCGATTAATAGTCGAAAAGTACACAGCGCGTGGCTGCGAAAGCCGCCGGTCGTTTTGTGCCGTGCGCAAATGTATATTACGTATGTATGTATAATATGTGAAAATCGCTGTGGAAATATTTACAATAGCCCGCGAGAATCGTAGAAATTTGAAAAATTATTTCAAAACACCGGACCGGATATCGATAAAAGTCTGTCAATAATTAATGGACTGTCCTGCGATCCGCCTGCACAATCTTCGCTTCGTCGAGCGTCTAGATCCCCTCCCTCAGTCCTCTCATTGACAGATAAAGCGTTCCGAAACATATGTGTAGTCGAAGTCATCTCGGGCCGGACGATAGGTTTTCGAAATTAGAAAATACCAGCACGCCTTGGCCGAGAAACAATTATTTGTTGCAAGCGTCTCATGAAGTACGTGCAACGCCTCGATGAAACTGTTACTGTACACTCGTGTACTGTATATATCCGTCCGTAAAATGTCGTGCACGTTTCTGGCGTTTCAGTTTGTTCTGATACAAGACTAGAACCGAGTAGTGCCTCGGCAAGTAAGCAAGCCGGCAAAGATAGGGATAAAGTTTTGATAAATATCTTTTAAAATGTATCGCAATGATAGCACCTCGCGCGTCGGGTATATTTAAAATTATATTGTAACCGTAGGATTTATAGCACTTTCTTGGAGAAAGAGCCGATAACGTTTCGTTAAATCTTTAAAATCGTGATAGAAATTTAATGGATATCGACACGCAATGTACAGACATCAAATCTTGCCGACTGATCAAGACTGCGGTACATTGGCATACATCGGCGTACATTGGCGTATTACCAAAAAGCGATTATAAGCCGAGAAATGAGAGATTATACCCTGAGATATAGTTACGTGCTTCAGACACGCTATGCTCACATGGACTGTTTTTCGAGACAGCATAATGGAGATGTAGCGTAACATGCCTGTGCTTATTTTAATGAGAGTCCAGCCAGTGGAAACTTTTCCCGATAACATTCCCGGCTCCATCGAGCTTTCAAAGTAGTTGAGTCGGTTTGTGATTTATGGCTGATACAATAAGTCCGTTTCCACTTGAATATATATATATTTTTTTAATTTATATCGATAAAACGAGCAACATATAATTCCCGGATGTGATTACTTGATAGATACAATTACGTTTCCGTATTTCGACAGTCTTCGATACATGCGTTTCCTCCCTTTGGCAGGTTTATTGAGAGAAATTGTGTCGATATTTTCTATTTGAAGACGTTCGTTAAAACATTATTATTAATACTAACGTATATATACGAAACTAATTGTCCGGACAGCGCGCCATTATATTGTATATTGAAATGTGATAACATTAATTTCATGCAATTAGTTGTCTAAATACAAACTATTAATTGTCCAAATATAAATATAAACTATTATACCGTGATACATGAGTGAACATTTTGCAATACAATTTTTAATAATAGATTGAATAAGTCATCGATATAATGCACTGTTCAACCAATTAGGTTCATGACTGTACGTAATATTGCGTAATTAATTTTTATCTCTTATTATTTTTATATTACTTTATCGAACCTTTGTTTCCCAGCGGAATATTGATTCCAATCTCGATTCGAAATCCTGGAATTCTTTTTTTTTTTACATTATCACCGTAATAATAGATGACAATAGGAAGCCTTGGGCACGTAGAAAATTAGTTCCGAGCATTACTGCAGGAATAGTCGTCAGTATGAGTCGTCGTAACGTCGTTGAATAATGCATTCTCCGTTACAGCAATGATATTTACAAATGAATACTTCAAAATACAGACGTAATTCTTCGTAATAAAAGCAAAAAATTATTCATACGAAATGCAAGATGCGATTCCCTTTTATGCTTTTTACAACACATCAAAGGAAAAGCGCGTTTGCTTCTACCTTCTGCCTCTATCATGCAATATATAAAAGCGTGTTTGCTTTATTTCCATATAATCCAATATCTTTCTCGATACCTAAAGCTACGCAAACACAATAAACACACCAATACACCTCAGTGTGCTGTGTCAGACGAAAAAGACAGTACTTAGCCTCTAACGCGTAATGACAACACGATTGAGCGACCGTATCGTTAATCTCACGCAAATGTGTCTTTACGAAATATTATTCAGAGAGTGCTTGCAGTATTATAATGTTCGCGCACGCGACGCAAGATAATTATCCCCGTGTAAGATCTCTCCCCTCCTTCAATAATCCCCGTAATTAGAATCGAAACGTTTTCGTCGAAATGAAAAAGAAATGTTCTGTTAATTTCATTTAGTAATTTTATTTCATTACCACTGATAATAATTAATAATCCAAATAAATGGCCCGCTCGCCTTTACGTAATTTCGCATTAGAATATTCAAATAAGTTACCTCGTGCAATTTAAATTCTTTCGTCAGCGATCTCAGAAAGTTAGGTCTCTAAAATTAATTAACATGTTATATTTATATTACTGTACTTCATCTAATTACAAATAGCAATTAAGGGCCGAGAAGAAAACGTTTGTTATGCAAACATAGTTGTGTCACCGGTTTAAATGCATACAGAAAACAGACGTTGTTATTCCCCTTTGAAAGATCGTGTCGGCGCGTTCCACAAAGGATCTAATTAATGATATTAAGACTCCGTATTATCAGATTAATTGAACGATCTCTCGTCTGTTGTCGTTTCCGCCTTGTTACGTTGTTACCTCGTTACCAAATTGCGGTTTTTATTGATAACAAAACCCGCAATTTGGTAACAAAGTAATATGGCGAATCAATAAAAAGGTACGGAGATATAGCGCGTTCCGTTTCACCGTCCACGATTTTTTACCTCTCTCTCTCTCTCTCTCTCTCTCTCTCTCTCTCTCTCTCTCTCTCT